>NC_069499.1:288320016-288620016 GCF_027579735.1 Bombina bombina | reverse complement strand
AGAGAATATCCCACAAGTAAGGATGACGCCGTGGACCGGACACACCGTTGGAGAAAGTAATTTATCAGGTAAACATAAATTCTGTTTTCCTGGCATTTTTTCAGAATTACTAGGATTCTGCAGTTTTTGTAGGATGGTCTAGATAAGGGCCTCTGAAGGGGCAGATTTCTGCTCTTTGTTTTGTTCCACAGAAAGATTGCTAATCTCCCTGAGGTTTATAGTTTTGTTCAGGCTCTGGTTTGTATCATATCTACTATCAATCCTATTTATCCTCCATGGAATCTTAACCTGGTTTTATAGGTTTTGCAGGCTTCTTCCTTTGAACCTGTGCATAAATTTGACTTTAAACTACTTTCTTGGAGAGTGTTATTTATTTTGGCTAGTTCTTCTGCTAGAAGAGTTTCTGAGTTATCTACTCTTTGATCTGATTTTTCATCAGGATAAGGCTGTTTTACAGATGTCATTACATTTTTTGTGTAAGGTTGTTACTTCTGATAACTTTAGTGAGCGATTGTTGTTCCTTCTTTGTGTCCTAATCCTAAGAATGCTTCTGAGAGCTCTTTGCATTATTTGGATGTAGTTAGGGCATTGAAATATTATATTGATGCTTCTAAGGATTTTAGCCATCCCTCCAGTTTGTTTGTTCTTTTTTCTGGACCTAGAAAGGATCAGAAGGTCTCTGCTGTTCCTTTAGCCTCTTGATTCACAAAGCTTATTTGGAGGCAGGTCAGCCTCCACCTCAGTGGATTACTGCTCATTCTACTAGGTCAGTTGCCACTTCTTGGGCTTTCAAGAATGAAAGAAGCTTCAGTTGATCAAATTTGCAAGACAGCTACTTGGTCTTCTTTGCATACTTTTACTACATTCTACCATTTTGATGCTTTTGCTTTTTCTGAAGCAGCCTTTGGTAGAAAGGTTCTTCAGGAAGTTGTCCCAGTTAGATTTTTTTTTGCTTGTTTGATTTATTTTAAGGGCATTAAAAATGTTGAGGTTGTGGATTTAATTACTTAGTGAAAAAATATGTTTTTAAATCCCTCCCTTTATGTTATTACTCGGGTACTCCACATCATGGGTATTAGTTGCCAGGAGTAATGGATCGTGGACTCTCACCACCTGTATGAAAGAAAACATAATTTATGCTTACCTGATAAATTATTGTATTTCATTGTGATAAGTCCAAGAGACCCCACCCTTTGTGTTTTTTTCTTCAGCACATCTTTTTTCCCTGCTCTTTTTATGGCTTTCTTTTTCTTACCTTACTGGCTTGGCTATACATTAGACTGAGTTATGTGTGAGGTGAGAGGGGCTTTATAAAATTCTTGGGGTTTGGGAATCTATGCCTCCTCTTAGTGGTAGAAAAGAGTAATGGATCATAACTCTCAATAACATGAAATAAATGAATTTATTAGGTAAGCATAAATGATGTTTTTAATTTATTTCATATCCACGAGCCTTTAATCCTGTGAATTCAACTCCTGGTCACTAGAAGGTGGCAAAGATACACAGCATTCCAAGAGCTTTCAATCGCTCTCACCTCTCTGGTATCCCAGTCCTTACCTTTGTCTTCACAGGAGGAAGGTGAAGAAATGAGGTCCGATTTGAGGCCCATTTTCCCCCTCAGAGAGTTATAAATTGGGACAAAGGGGAGAGTGGAGTATTGGGCAGTGACACAATTACACCCAGTTGGAGTTAGTCACAAGCCTGCCACAGGTGTTGTGGGGACCTCTCCCTTCGCCTCTTCCTATACTGTCGTTGATATACTCCTCTACTGTTACATTTTAGAGCACTGGATGACTCAACATTTTACATTGAGGTAAAATTATGAAAACTTTATTATGTGTTAAAAGTTGCTATTTACTATTCAGCTAATTCACCTGGGAGTTACATCTTAATGCAACCTTATACCGTCTGTTATATACACAGTAAAAAGGATCGGGCAATGTGTTTATTTTATGTTTTTGTGCACTGACCAGGTAGTTAGTAACTAGGTTAATTCCCTGTCTTTTTTTCTTCATAAGTGCAAAGAGTCCACAGCTGCATTTATTACTTTTGGGAATTAAGAACCTGGCCAACAGGAGGAGGCAAAGACACCCCAGCCAAAGGCTTAAATACTCCTCGCACTTCCCTAATCCCCCAGTCATTCTTTGCCTTTTGTCTCAGGAGGTTGGCAGAGAAGTGTCAGAAGTTTCTGATTGTCTCTTATGAAGGGTAATACTCTAAGTAATCCTATCAGCCCCTCAGTGAGGGCCTGGATGAAAGTTAGATGCAGGGAGAGTCTTTCTGTGAAACCATCCCAACTTATATTAACAGCTCCACAAGCAATCAGTGTTGAAGAGTTTCGCTGCCTGCTTTCTTCTCTCAAGTCCAAGGAGGAGGCACTGCTACTATCCATCACACTTGAAGGGCCGTGTTCCTGTTCCACGGCGTAGATTCCGGTAAGATCATTTTATTTTACTTTCTTCATGAAATGTATTGTATTACAGATGTCTCCCGAGGGGCTACCACCCCATGGGTCTCACTATATATCACAGGGTCTCAGTGAGACTCCTTTCGTATCTTGGAATCAAGGGTAATATCTCCTGAGGGGGGGGGGTTATTGAACAACGTTTTTTTAATCATGTTTGTTATGTGATTCAACCTGCTCATGTGTAGTGTATTTTAGGCACATGGCTTGTGGAACATAACGGCTTTGGAAGTGACGCAGCCTTTTGGTTGCGCACGCTTTTTATTTTGGACTATACGGTTCATCTTGTGACCGGGTGTGGTCACTTTTTTTGAGCTTCATTTACGTGTTGCTGACTGTGTGGCGACGGAGAAATTCTGGTCCGCTGGTGTCTGGTACATAGGAGGTGGTGAGTGCCCCAGCCACAGGGGGTGTTAGGTGCCGTTTAGATTTTTTATCTGGTCCATTCTCATATCAACGTCCTAGTTATGGAGGAATCGGATATTGCGTGGATGGACGTTCCTGTTTTATATTCTACTCCTTGCGCAGAATTCGTTTTGCCCCTTATGATACTAGCCTACCAGTTATGTTCTGAATGCTGTATTAGAGTGCTCAATTCCTCAGGATCGGGGAATCAAGGGGCCACTAAGCCATCCGCCTCTGGGGGTTCTGTCCTCCGAGTGGCGAGCTCCCTTCAACCTTCTCTTACTACGCATGCAGGTGACCCAAACTTTGCTTATCTTTCTTTGGAAGGTAGCTTGTTTCCCCAGGGGGTTTCAGCACGATGTCGCATGGCCATAATTTTGGCGCTGGCGAATCTGCAGCTTCCAGACGGGGGCTTAAGATATTGTTCATGTTCCGTTTTCCAGGGCTCTTCAGGCTTGGGGCCTGTTCAGCTCTCCGGGGGAACGACTTTCCCTAAGTCTACAGGGGGTCAACCTTCGGGCCGGAGTCATCTTTTGCTCTGTCGGGGGTATGCTGTGCTTTTAGTTATAGACTAGAGCGCCTTTGTGTCTTATTGAGGCACACTTTGGCGTCGGTGGAAGATCCCGTCCTGGAGGGGTCTGAGAATTCTCAGTCTTCTTGAATAGCATTCAACATTAGATATAAAAGGATGTCATAATCTTATAGTCTTTTTGGTTGAGTATCTTTCCAGTTTTGAGCTTGGAAGAACAGGGTCCCTGTTGGGCTGTTTTTTCTTAGGCGATAACCTAAGCGTTGCCTTATCTTTATTTTACCCGGTTAGGATGATATTTTTATTTGGTTAAAGCTCATGTTCATTATATTTTCTTTTGGGGACAAAAATTCTGAAATTGATACTCGTGATAATTTGATCGCTGTTACTTCTGAGGAAGTTTGTTCTAGGACGTGTTTAGTCCTTTGTTGACTGTTTACTCTTCCCCTCTAAGGGAGGTTTATGGGGCCTTGACAGTGTGGGCCCTGGTTTCAGGCTGGTCCTGGGTTCTGCTCCTTCTGTCTTAAGGCCTAGTTCAGTCACGTGGCGCCTGTTCTGCTGGGCTGGTCTGGTTTTGGTGCAGAGTGTTCCGCATTGTTCACTTGTTATTCTTTACAAGTTTCAGCGCCTGGGACTTGGTGAAGTTCTGCTGTGATTCACTCAGTTGACTCAGACATCCTGTTGGGATTGAAGCATTCCTCTCCCGTATGAGTTAGAGGGACTTGGATCCTTCTTGCCACCAGTTTCCGCGCGGTTTTGCCCTTGGGGTTCTTGGAATTGTCCTTCCTGGACTCGTTTCCTATTGATCTCTTCCTTTGGGTTGAGACTTCCGGACTTTGTCTGTTCTCCTTAGCGGTTTTGGTCGCTTGATAGGAGGGCCTTGCGGCTTGTCCTACTTCGGGTGTTAGTCGTCCCCTGTCAGTCATGATGGACTGCGTTGTCTCCTACTCCAAGCTTCGCTTAGGGGTTTTTACTGGCACATAAGATACACATCCTATTCCTTCAGGAGACTCACTGGACTGGGGGCCCCCAGACTGTTAAGATCTCCCAGCACTACCCGGTATGTGAGATGGCATCTAACACTGAAGGGAAAACAAAGGGAGTTGCTATCTTAGTTAGCAAAGACTTAACTTTTAAATTAGAGTATGCTGAAAGAGATGACGAAGGTCGATACCTAATACTTATTTGCACACTCAATGAGACTCTATATACTTTAGTCTCTGTCTACACACCGAATACTAAACAAATACCCTTCCTGTGCAAACTATTGCTTCGCGTTGACCAACTTAAAAGGGGGCATTTAATATTCGGAGGGGACTTTAATATGGTGTGGGACCCATTAAGGGAAAGCAATCCATTCTAACGACACATGCAGATAGAAATGTTTCATCGACCTCCAATGCCTTCCGCAAACTTTAGTATCAACATGACTTATATGATGCATGGAGGTGCATACACCCACAGACAAAGATATCACACATTATTCTAAGGCCCACAATTTTTACTCAAGAATTGATTACTTATTATGCGACTTGTGGTCCCTAGATAACTTTATTAACCCTAGCATCAAGCCATGTATGTGGTCAGACCACAATATGGTTTGCCTAGACTTTACTAAGCTACAGTCTCTGACTGGTAGGCCTCCTTGGAGACTCCCGGAGCAGTGGCTCTCAGACATAGAACTCCCTGAACTAACCAAGATTGTGAGGGAATTTCTGACACACAATGACGTCAGTACCACAGATATTGACATGGTATGGGCGGCCCTTAAAGCATATCTTCGTGGGTACTTCATTAAAAAAATGTCACAGTGCCGTAAGACGGGACGCCAGTCACTGGCTAAGCTATATGGAGATCTCCGCACACTCGAGAATTCCAACAAACTACACCCTAGCCCCCAGATAGCCCACCAGATAGGACTTTATTAGAGAAGAAATCTCCAAACGAGATACCCAGAAAGTTCAAGAGAGCCTACACAGACTCAAATATATTATTATAAAGGAAATAGGGCAGATAGACTTTTGGCTAATAAGCTTCATAAACGTACACAGCAGAGGAGGATAGCTCCAATTAAAACCCACAATAGGACGGTTCATTCACCTAGAGAAATAGGTGTCGCATATGAAAATTACTACTCCTCCCTATATAACATTGAAGCCTTAGAGACAATAGATAGAGCCAGACTGAAATACATCAATAAGTTCCTAGAGAAACTAGCTCTGCCCACCCTATCTGAGGAAGCTAAGAGAGAGTTAGAGGGACAATTCACCTTGGCATAAGTTAAAGTAGCTATAGCCAGCCTCATGCCCCATAAAGCCCCAGGCCCGGATGGGTTCACGGTTACTTTTTATCAAAATCTTGGCTCCATTTTATCTCCGATTTTGCTTCGACTATTTACGAGGGTAGCTGCCATGGGTAGTTTCATTCCAGAATTTTTGGAAGCAAACATCACCACAATACACAAGGAAGGTAAGGACCCAGCACTCTGCTCCAGTTACAGGCCCATATCACTCATCAATGTGGATGCCAAAATATATGCCAAAGTTCTGGCGAACAGACTAGGCAGTCACCTACAGACACTTATACATTTAGACCAGGTAGGATTCGTTCTTGACAGGCAGGGTTCGGATAACACTCGACGTCTTCTAGACATATTTACCAAGGCCGCCAACCTGGGGCTCCCCATGCTCACCCTGTCACTTGATGCTGAGAAGGCGTTTGACAGGGTGAGATGGGAATACTTGTTCCGGACTCTCTCAGCGTTAGGTATACCAAACTCCTTTGGTATGGCGGTTAGAGCACTTTATTTAGCTCCCACAGTAGTTGTGAGGGGTCCAGGGTTTTGTTCGCTTAAAATAGAGATAAAAAATGGAACTAAACAGGGCTGCCCCCTTTCCCCACTTTTGTTTGTCCTAGTGATTGAGCCTTTGGGGACAGCCATCAGAAAATGTACAAATATACAAGGACTCCAGATACACAACACTGCACAGAAATTGGCTCCGTTTGCAGACGACCTTACGGTCTTCCTTACAGAGCCCCTAGACTCCCTCCCCCCATTGATGCTCCTGCTGAAGCAATTCGGCGAAGTCTCTTATTATAAGATTAATGTGGGCAAAACAGAGGCATACTCCATTAACATTCCACCGAATGAACGGGAGGCTATTCAACTTCTCTACTCCTTCAAGTGGTCCACAAGGGGAGTTTGCCATTTAGGAGTCTTCCTCTCTCATATAAAATCTATAACTATCAAAGGAAATTATGAGACCCTACTGACAGAGATTACCTCCGAACTTAAAGGGACATTAAACCCAATTTTTTTATTTCATGGTTTAGAAAGGGCATGCAATTTTAAACAACTTTCTAATTGACCTCTATTATCTAATTTGCTTCATTCTCTTGATATTCTTTGCTGAAAAGCATATCTAGATAGACTTAGAAGCTGCTGATTGGTGGCTGCACATAGATGCCTTGTGTGATTGGTTCACCCATATGCATTGCTATTTCTTAAACAAAGGATATCTAAAGAATAAAGGTAATTAGATAATAGAAGTAAATTGGAATGTTGTTTAAAATATTATTCTCTATCTGAATAATGAAAGAAAAAATGTGGGTTTAATGTCCCTTTAATTCCAAGAGGAATGGAGAGATAACTTGGATGAACAGGGTGGCGGCCCTCAAAATTATGGTCCTCCCCAAGCTCACTTATTTATTTCGCTGTATCCCTATCCCGATCTCAGCAACCTTGATTCAGAAATTCCAAGCCCTATTTAACTCCTATACCTGGCACAACAAAAGGCCCCGTGTGGCGGCCCATATAATCCAAGCTCCAACCGAGAGAGGAGGTATAGGCCTACCTAATATAAAGATGTATCACGAGGCAGCGATGATAACTCACATTACTGCATGGGGAGGTGATCTTCCCCCAACTAGATGGAGAAACCTGGAACAGGCCACGCTGCCAGCAAATGTCATTTTAGAAGATCTGCTCTGGCTTCCCCCGCATTGGCAATCCAAAATCCACACTGCTAAAAGTATAATTAAGGGATGTCAAGAGACTTGGGTTAAATTGCGACACAATAAGCTCATTGCCCCACACCCCTCACCTATACATTCCATACGGGGACTATTACTAGGCCTACCTGACACTCACCTCAATACATGGGCCAGTACAGACGTAACCTCCTTGAAAGACTTTTACTGCAACAAACAGTTACGGCCACACACAGATATGCTGACACTACCCACATTGACCCCCAGGTTTCAATTTGATCTACTGAGATTACGGACCTTGATGAAGTCCTGGGGCTTCTTAGAGAACACACTACAAGACCCTACTCTCTGGGAATCACGATGGGAGATGAACCTCCAACTATACAAACCCCTTTCAGTACATTATAAGTGCTTAATTGAGGAACTGTTCCCCCCAAAAATGATACACATGGAGGCCTAGGAGAGAGACCTACAACTGACATACACGCCAGAAACATGGAATAGGGCAATTAGCCTAACAAAAAAAAGCTACCCATTGTGTTACTCAATACGAGTTTTATTTCAAAATAATTACAAGGTGGCACTTGGTGCCAACACAATTACAGAAAATCATCCCTGATTACTCACCAATGTGCTGGAGAGAGTGCGGAGAGCTGGGGACTCCCCTACATGTCTGGTGGACGTGTCCAAAACTGGAAAGCTATTAGCGCAAAGTAGAAAAGGCCTGTAACGACCTAGACTTATGGGAAGCCCTAAATCCGGCCCTTGCAATATTACACTTAGGTATAGACAGATTCCCCAAACCCAAACAAAGCCTACTCTTGTGTATTCTCATCTCCACTAAATTGCTTTTCGCTAGAAATTGGAAAAAGAGCCAACCCCCCAGATGGCTGGGAGCAGTGGACTGTGTAAACCATATTAAAAATATGGAAAACTATGTCTTTAGAGAATGCAGACAATTAAATGACTACTGCCTTATATGGGAACCGTGGGAATCACTGTGGACCCGTAAAATTCCATAGTCAGGTTGACCGGTCGGATTAGAATAGTAGCCAACAGATGAGACCCTCTAAACCCCTACCCCTCATGCTGTTTCAGACCCTAGCTGATTCCCTATATGCGACCCTTAAGCCTTCCACCCCCCAGACAAGCCAGGTGCGGAGGAAACCGTACTACATCACGTTATTAATATATTTAAGCAGAGGGGAGACTTGACATCTCACCCCACAAAAGTCCGTACTACTGTATTGGCGAGGTGCCTTAGTAGACTAAACTGTTATCTTAAAGGTCACGCCTTTATTGTTTATCATGGAACAGTCAGAAGACCCATAGAATGAAAATATGTAAACAAAGGGTGACCTCTGTAAAAACAAGGTTTTAAGAGAGGAGGTACTTTTCAGCCTCCCCTCGCAAAGTTTTTGTATTTTTGAGTGCAACGCTAAGTCTTTATAATGTGTATTCATTTTACATTGTATAAGCTGTACCACACATATATAACCTCAATAAAAAACTATTTTATAAAAAAAATTGAGCAAATGAAATTGTATCTGAGACTGTAATTATGAGACCTGGTACTTTTATTCACAGAGCCACTGATGGGAGTGAAAGAGACTGAAGGTTCAAATAGGTTAATACCAGTGTTATCTGTCTCTACTCTGTTAGAGAAAAATTCATGGACACTGAATTTGTTTGAAGAAACAATAGTCCTTTTCTTTAACACAATTTCACACAAAACCACTGAGTAAGTACCAAGATATCATTCAAGTAATGAATTTGTGTGGCGAAAGCACTGCCATACCCTGAGCTCTGTTATAGACAAAAGGTTACCCAGAACCTTAATATTATTCTTTTTCAGGTACTGACAAGGCATGGCCCTGCTTAACTTCCGATATTATAAAAAGTCAGAGGCAGCAGAACCACTTAAAAATTCAAAATTTATTGAAAGTGCAACAAAAATTAAAACCAGCAACGTTTCGGACCAATCAGTCCTTAATCATTCATAAATTGTTGCAGATGTAGCAGACCTAAATACCTCCCTCAAACCCCACCTCCTCTGACATCACGAAGTTACCCTAAACAGAATACACAGGGGGCGGTTTATCACGGGCCGAACGAGGCCGTATACCCGATCCCACGCGAGCCTTCAGGCTGCTCCTTCTCAACACGTCAGGCTGCTCTGAGGCGGCGGACAGCAATCCGCCCAATCGTATATCATCGGGTTGATTGACACCCCCTGTAGCGGCCGATTGTGTAATGCCGCCCCCTGCAGATTCGTGACCAAGCAGTTCACCAGAACTGCTTGTGCAATGATAAATGCCGACAGTGTATGCTGCTGGCATTTATTGATGTATGGCGGAAAAGATCGCTACAGCGGATCATGTCCGCCAGACACATAATAAAATCGGCCCCATAGTCTTAAAATTAAAAGTGACAGTACACTCTTTATAATATAAACACATAGTTATATCCCATATGATTTTTATGTTGTTTACATTACGTGCTAGTGTAATGAATATAGCGATAAATATGGGATTTAACTATGTGTTTACAGATATAATTAATATAGATACATAGTTCAGTCTAGATTTTTAAAACCAACTTTGTGAAGGCACAATTAAGGTGCAAGTAGCTGCAGCTGGATTCAATTTCCAAACCTTTTGCTTGCTAGGTAGCTGAGCTAATCATTAAGCTACTACAGCTGGCTTGGCAGAAAGAGTCTGCCTCCCTAAGACTCCCTTATATATTTGTACAAAGCAAGGGTATTAGTGATATTCTGTCCCAGGGCTAAATATACATAATATATAGATACATTTTTAACAATTAAAAGTGCCCACAATATGGCTATATCAGAGTCTATATATAAAAAAAACTGCGCACAAAAGCAAGGGGAATAGTGAGTATCTGTCCCAAGGCCATAGACACATACACATATATAAAGAAACTTTTTAAAATTGCCCATAATCAAAGCTATACGAGTGTCTATATATAAAAATATAAAACATACCCATAGACACTCGTCCACTATTAAGCAAGTAGCAGGCAGCCAAACCAGTACTGAAACATATCAGCAGAGGTAATGGAAATAGGAGTATAACGTCGATCTGTAAATGGAGGCAAAAGACGAGTCCCTGTGACCGAATTTACAGAGGGCCTATGAAGGATTTACTATGAGGCAAAACCATTGTATCACAAACCATACTCCAATACATCCCTCGAACAAGCACTGTACTCGGAGGGGAACCGGGCCTCAACATAGCTCATAATCATGACTCTGTAAAACAGAAAACTATTATTAGAACTATGAATATGCTGTGCATACAGAGAGAAAAGCACAGCACTTATGTAAAAGCATATAATATAAGTGCCTGTTAAAGGGACAGTCTACACCAAAAAATGTATTGTTTAAAAAGATAATCCCTTTATTACTTATTCCCCAGTTTTGCATAACTAACACAGTTATAATACACCTTTTACCTCTGTGATTACCTTGTATCTAAGCCTCTGCAGACTGCCCCCTTATTTCAGTTCTTTTGACAGACTTGCATTTTAGCCAATCAGTACCAACTCATCTAACTCAATGGGAGTGAGTACAATATCTATATGACACATGTGAGCTAGCACTGTCTAGCTGTGAAAATCTGTCAAAATGCACCGAGATAAGAGGCGACCTTCAAAGGCTTAGAAATTAGCATATAAACCTACCTAGGTTTAACTTTCAACAAAGAATAACAAGAGAAAAAAAGCAAATTTGATGATAAAGGTAAATTGGAAAATTGTTTAAAATTGCATGCCCTATCTGAATCATGAAATTTTGACTTGACTGTCCCTTTAAAGGGTAGGGGAATGTAGACAGTAGGACACCAATATTAAAAAAAAAAATACAAACAGGTGAAAACAAGCCCAAATAAATTACTCACAGCCCACAGAGTATCAGAGGAAGCAGCTATGAAAAAACACTCCATTTAAAAATAATACAGGCAACTACTCCTGCAGGACTATGCTATATAAAAATGAGTAACAAACAAATGGGGACAGCCCGTGAGTGACCAAGTTAATAAATTCATTCGGAACAAACCCACAGGAAACTTGTGTAGGGAGAAGCCTGCATGAAAAAAATGGCAGCACTGACCAAGTTTTTTAGCTCTTGCCTCATTGAGTATGCTGTACCAAAGTAGGTTACATCTTCTATTGTAATCTATTAAAAGAGAAGAACAATAGAAATGCCTGACCCAGCCTACCTAAACCAAACAGGAAGAAATGGAACTAATGCCGCCAATAAATAAAGGAGAATATATCTCTGCTGAAGACTTTATTGGTTTCAACCTGAGATTAATGTTTTCGCAAACAACTGATACCAGCTGACAAGTGTTACAGCTGTGTCTGTAAACAGAGACAAGCCTCTATAACCTGAAAAACAAAAGTACGTTTATTCCGTAAGAAACATCAATAAAAAAAACAAAATACATTTTGTCGTCTTTTATTATTTTGTCTTTCATGCCCCTTTAATTTAGCAAACTGTTGAGTTTCGTCCTAGTCTTGTTGCTGAATCTGTACATTAGAACCCCATCAATTACAAAGTAATATTATAAGACTGACCTGAATTTCCAGAAGCTGTTAATATCACAACAGCATATTCATTAGCAGGGGCAAAAATGCATTTACAATTTAAACACATAAAAACATAATAAAAACCTCTTAATTCTTAAAATAAAGTTCTGTAAAAAATGTAGAAAAAACATGATCACAGGCTATTTATTTAACATTTCGTTGCCTGTAGTACAGGAAATGTGGTGGCAAATTTTCTTCTATCTTTCCAATTCCTCTTAAATATGGTCTTTGCAGTGTCTCTTCAACATATTGTAGTGTCTTGATAATAAATAGGCCAAAGAATGTATTTTACTGTGCCAAAGATCACCACCTCTTCATCCTTCTCCTAGATCATTCTATGTGTCTGCCTGAAATATTTTACCGGCATGTAGAGATTAATTCACAAGCTGCTAACAGACCCACGTATCCATTGTTCAGTAATATATCTATAGAATTCTTATTTCTGAGCATTTACCTTATAGAATGCTATTGGACTGCTTCATATATTTAAAACCTATTAATATATCACAACAGCAATGACAGCCTAACCTTATCACATAGGAGCCATCAATGCAAAGCTATGTAGTGCTTGTGCATTGCAAGCTCTATCTGTGATGGGGAAGTCAGGCTTAATTAAGACCCAGAGCAGTAGTAAGAGTTCTATCCCTGATTGTCATTTGTTGAAGGACACTAAAGGTTTCTTCTGCTATTCCACAGTCTCTGGGATCTCTCGCTCATCCACTATAAGGGTATGAATGATTCCTTCTCGCCTTTTCCCGCTGCTAACGGCTTTGATGCAGCAATCATGGTCCCCAATACTGAAATGTGTCTCTGTGCCATCCTCTACAAACTCACCCTGCAGGAATCAGAATTAAAGTATTAGCAACAGAAAGATGCAGTATTTTTTAATAGACACTTAAGACCTAGATTCTTATTTTAAATGAAGGTATAATAAGGGAACTAATTAATCATAGCCCTGCAGTACCTGAAAAGTATCCAATTATTTCATTTTGTTATTACTACCAAAGGGACATCAATTGCTTTGAAATCCATTAACCTTTTCACTGGCAGGGGTTTTAATAGGCCCTTATTTACCTCTCAAGATGAGATAAAATAACCACATAAACTCATTTTCAAAAGTGACAAAATAGAAATGCAAGAAAAACGTGACAAACTTCTACAGCGGTACAAGTTTTTTTACAAATTTTAGAAAAGGTTTGACTTCAGCAGCAACATAGCCAACTATGCAATAAACATAATTACTCAGATCTTTATGTATACAATCCATAGTCTGATTACTTTCTTCAGGCACTAGACCAGAATTATAATGTTGCAAACAAACATCTATTTGATAATTCTAACCTAATACAGTGGTGCTAAGGTAGTTGATCCAAATATGACCAATTCTGATTGGCTTACAATTTACTACACCATTAAACAGTACTAACATTTATTCATGTATCTTTCAAGATTTATTGGTACAGCTAGAAATGTAAAACAGGCACCACTGCGTATTTGAAAACTTCAATTTGCCAAATAAACTCTGGAAACTTTCTGCCATTTCATTAATAAGAATGGAGAACAATTTTTTATATCTTCAGATGCTTCCAAATACTGAAAATGGGGCATAATACTTAAAAAATGCATTAAACAGCTTTATTTTTTTTAAAAAATGGATTTACCAAGGCCAATAATGGCAAACCTTGGCACTCTGGATGTTTCAGAACTACATTTCCCATGATGCTTGGCTAGACTTGAGTGACTAAGCATGATGGGAAATGTAGTTCTGAAACTTCTGGAGTGCCAAAGTTTGCCATTACTGCCCTAGGCTAAATAAAATCAATTTACACAGCATTTAACTAACCATTTTTAACGCACCTAAAAAAATAATGTTAACATGTTTAACTGCTGCTCTTCCATATGTTTGAAAGAAAAAAAAAATGATGTCCCTTTTAAAAGGGACAGTAAACATTAAAAATCTTTACACTTTTAAACATGCCCTCTGTAGTATTTTTCAGCAATGACAATAAATTGTGTAAAAACATAACATTTTTACATATAGAAAATGGGCTCAAACATTACTCCAAACTTATAAAAAGTTTTAATTTATTACGTTTTCTGTTACTTCTTGTTATTAAACTAAGGCAATACAATATATTACCTGTGCCTAACACTAAATTGTTTATTTGATGAAAATTTAAGATCAAAGTGTGTTGTCACTACTTTCAGCAGTACATATACTTTATCACATGACTATGTTACTATATTGCATTGACATAAATTCAATATATATATTTTGTTTTCTTTCCTATGGCATGGAGAGTCCATGATTACATTCCAATTACTAGTGGGAACCAATACCTAAGCTAGAGGACACAGAATGAAAGGGAGGGAGAACAAGACAGCTGGACCTAAGGCATCACCGCTTGAAGAACCTTTCTCCCAAAAGAAGCCTCAGCCAAGGAATCAAATTTGAATTTGCAAAAAGAATGCAATGAGGACCAAGTAGCCGCCTTGCAGATTTGCTCCACAGATGCTTCACTTTTGAAAGCCTAGGAAGAAAAATCAGCCCTAGTGGAATGAGCTGTAATTCTCTCAGGAGGTTGTTGTCCAGCTGTCTCATAAGCTAATCGGATAACACTTCTCAACCAGAGAGAAAGAGTAGTAGAAGAGACATTCTGACCCTTACGCTTACCAGCGAAAACAATGCACAGGGCAGAAGACTGCCGAAAAAATCTTTGCATGTAGATAAAATTTTAGAGCATGCACAACATCCAGGTTGTGTAACAGACATTCCTTCTGTGAAGATGGATTTGGACAAAAAGAAGGATCAACAATTTCTTGTCAGATGTTGCGATCTGATACTACTTTGGGAAGAAATCCCAATATAGTACGAAGGACTGCCTTATCCACATGAAAAATAAGGAAAGGTAAATCGCACTGACGAAATAGCAAGTAGAAACAAAACCTTCCACGATAATAACTTAATATCAATCGAATGCATAGGCTCAAACTGAGCATTCTGCAAAACTTTAAGAACAAGATTAAGGCTCCAAGGAGGAGCAACATGTTTAAACACAGGCCTGATAATGACCAAGACCAGAACAAAGGATTGAACATCTGCCAGATCTGCCAAACGTTTGTGCAAAAGGATAGACGGTGCAGAAATCTGACCCTTCAGAGTACTGACTGACAAAACCTTCTCCAGGCCCTCCTGAAGAAAGGACAAGATGTGAGGAACCCTCACCCGACTCCAGGAGAAACCTTTCGATTCGCACCAAGTATGAGTAACAGGCTTACGAGTCTGAAGCATACTATCAATGACTTTCTCAGAATAACCACGCCTAGCCAAAACTAGGCGTTCAATCTACAAGCAGGCAGCTTCAGAAAATCTAGATTTGGATGAAGGAAGGGACCTTGAAGTAGAAGGTCCTTCCTCAGAAGCAACCTCCAAGGGGGGAGAGATGACATCTTTACCAGATCCGCGAACCAAATCCTGTGAGGCCAGGCAGGAGCTATTAGACTCACAGATGCTCTCTCTTGCTTGATACGAGCATTGACTCAAAGAAGGAGAGCAAACGGGGCGGGAGGTTGTAAATTGGTATGCCAGACTGAAGTTTCAAGGCACCGCCAGAGCATCTATCACATCGGCTTTGGATCTCTTGAAGCGCAATTTGGAAGCTTGGCGTTTAGCTGTGACACCATCAGAACCAACTCCGGAACCCCCCATCTGAGGGTTATCTTTAAGAATACTTCCGGATGGAGAGCCCACTCCCCAGAATGAAAGGTCTGCATGTTTAGAAAATCTGCCTCCCAGTTGTCCACCCCTGGGATGTAGATGGCAGAGATGAGGCAATCATGAGACTCCGCCCACTCGAGAATGCAAGTCACCTCCTTCATTGCTAAGGCACTCCGAGTTCCTCCCTGGTGGTTAATATATGCCACCGAGGTGATATTGTCCGGTTGAAATCTGATAAACCGGACTAAAGCTAGTTGAGGCCAGGCTTTTAAGGCATTGTAAATTGCTCTCAATTCGAGAATGTTTATGGGAACAGAAGACTCCTCTAGAGTCTAAAGACCCCCAAACTGCTCCCCTGCCTGACATGCTGGCATCTGTGGTCACAGTCACCCAGGAAGGTCTCAGGAAGCATGTACCCAGAGACAGATGGTCCTGCAAAATCCACCAGGAAAGAGAATCTCTTTTTAGAGGATCCAGAGCTATCCTCTGCTAGAGATCAGAGTGGTCTCCGCTCCATTGACTGAGCATGCATAGTTGAAAGGGTCTCAGATAGAACCGAGCAAAAGGAATGATATCCATAGAAGCAACAATCAGACCAATTACTTCCAAGCACTGAGCCACGGATGGATGGACAGAGGCCTGAAGTGAAAGGCAAGAAGTCAGAAGTTTGGATTTTCTGACATCCATCAGAAAAATCTACATGGACAGAGAGTCTACAATTGTTCTTAAGAAACACACCCTGGTGTCTGGAACAAGAAACTCTATTTCAGATTCACTTTCCACCCGTGGGAACATAGAATAGACAATATCATCTCGGTATGAGATCTTGCTAACTAAAAAGATGGGCTTGAACCAAGATGTCCTCCCGGTATGGGACCACTGCTATTCCCCGAGATCTGACCACCACCAAAAGAGCCCCTAGAATCTTAAGATTTGAGGAGCCCTAGCAATGTCAAAGGGAAGAGCAACAGATTGGAAATGTTTGTCCAGAAAGGCAAATTGCAGAAATTGGTGATGTTCCCTGTGAATGGGAACATGAAGATACGCGTCCTTCAGGTCTATGGTAGTCATGAACTGACCCTTTTGAACCAAAGGAAGAATAGAACGAATAGTCTCCATATTGAAGGATGGGACCCTGAGAAATTTGTTGAGACACTGGAGGTCCATATATGGGTCAAAAAATTCCCTTTTTTGGGAACCACAAAAAGATTTGAGTCAATCCTTGACCCTGTTACACCTCGGGAACTGGAACAATCACTCCCAAAGAAGATAGGTCCCTTACGCAGTTTAAGAAGGCCTCTCTTTTCACCTGGTTTGCAGATAACCTAGACAGGATGAATCTGCCCCTAGAGGGTCAAGACTTGAACCATATCCTGTATCCATGGGATACTACTTCCACAGCCCAAGTATCTGGGACATCACGGATCCAAGCTAGTTCAAAGAAGAAAAGTCTGACACGTACCTGAGGGCGAAACCTTCATGCTGACTTAGTTTCAGAGGAAGATAACTTGGATTGTTTCCCTTTATTCCAAGATTGACCGGATCTCCATGAAGTCCTGGATTGCTCCAGCTTGGAAGAGAAAGAGTTTTTTCCCTTGAAAATTAGAATTCTGTCGACCCTTAGGTCTACCCTTCTTGTCTTGAGGAAGGAAATTCCAGTAATTTCTGAAATCATTTCAGCTAACCATGTCCAAAAAAAAAAAAAAAAAAAAAGAAATTCCCCATAAATGGTAAAGACAAAAGTTTGGATTTGGATATGACATCTGCCAACCAGGATATTAGCCACAGAGCTCTGCAATCTAAAATCGCAAGACTAGAAATTTTGGCTCCGAGCCTAACCACTTGCATGCTAGCATCACAGATAAAAGAACTAGCCAGCTTTAGAGCCTTGATCCTATCCTGGACCTCCTCTATAGTAGTCTCCTCTGAATTAGATCAGACAAGGAGTCACACCAATAAAATTTCGCACCTGCAACCGAAGCAATACTTGCCACTGGTTGCCATAGTAAACCCTGATAAATGTATATCTTTCTTAAAAAGGCTTCCATTTTTTTTTTATCCATAGGGTCCTTGAAAAAAGCACTATTCTCGAGAGGGATAGTAGTACTTTTGGCTAGAGTGGGTATAGCACCCTCAGGTACAGTGCCTACGATTCACAAACAGAATCAGTAACAGGAAACATTTTCTTGAAAACAGGGGGACTTCCGGTGGGTGGCTCTCCAAGATGGCCGCAAGCCTCATCAGCTCTGTAGAAATCCACTTTTAATTTCTACTAAATAGCCATCTATCAACGCCATCTGCCTCTCCCTTGACAGGCAAGCTGTCCGGGAACACTTAGCAGATAGAAGTAATTCCAACACTTCTACCCCGGAAGGCATTATAACTAAATATAGAGAATAGAGAGAGAAGTACTGGTGACAGTGCTGCATGTTGTACGCAGCATAATCGGTACAAGGAACAAAAATGGATACCTTCCATACTGAAAAGGAACTCCGGATCGGAGACATGATCACCTCCCTAAAAGACTTATTCCTACCGGCATTAGACAAGCTGGAACTTACTTTACAACAATTGTTGTCCGAAGCTCGGGTCGGGAACCCCCCACGTCCCTCTTCAAAATGGCACCAATTCCCAGCAGACCTATTCCGTTACAAAGTTTGTACCACTCCAGAGATGCCCCAGTCAGAGCACAATGAGAGTTTGCAGGAGCGGCAGATATGGCCACAGCTGCACAATCCAACTCTGCCGGACCACTGCTCTTTATCAAAAAACAGGGAGGATGGGATCATCACAGACATAAGAGTCACGGTGCCAGTGCGGAACATCACAGTATCCTGGCACTCACTTGCCCTCTCAACAGTCATTGAAGAGCGCACTTTACCATACTGTACACCAGCTACAGGATGACGGTTCACTCAGAGGATCAAGATCTTTGGCTACTCAGCTAACACTCCTTTCTGAAACCATGACATTTACAGATGCCTACAACCTTGGCCCTCATGTGGAGAATAACATACGGTTTATCTGTAGAACAATGGGCATTGGCTGACTGACAATAGGGATAAAGCCACCACGGGTCAGTTTAATCACCTTCCCTAACCTCATGAGAGGTGACCCGTCATAGAGCTTAACACCTGGTAAATATGGATGTTGGCTAAGACATCAAACCACATGCCATCATTAAAAGGGGAAAAAAAAGAAAAGAAAAAACAGATCCGACTCTGCAGACATTACTGTTTCCAGATACCTGCTCTAACGCTATGTTCATATAGGCATTCTGACTATACATGGAGCAGAATTGACTCTCTTAACACCCTGTGATAAAAGACTAATGTCAACTTTAATATTCTTGTATAACTACCGGGAGCCCTTTTAACTCACAGGGTGCCAATTGTGTGTATGTGCTGTTGTTATCCATATATTTGATTTCAGTTGTTTTACTGTTTTTGTTGTTTTCTGTTTTACTTTTTAGCTCCCTATCAATCAATCACTCTGTTCTCCTGGGAACTGGAGATCTATTTAATATTCATGTCGGTGGAAACGGCTGGTTGTTCTCAGTGAGTCCCAGTGCCCTGTTGAATTCAAAATTTAGGATGGTCAATTCAGTCATTCATAGCTGCCCTGGCTATCTCCAATCTTTGAGATGGACAGTCTTGTAAAATGTGCTATGTATTATTTTATAATTTCTATACTCCAACTCATCGCAAAATGAATGGATTGTTAATCTCTGGGGGCCTCTAGTGGTTGCTTTAGTATTGCATCACTCTTTCTTTAGTTCAGTGATGCGATCTAACAGCAACTTATTTTAAGATGGTGCTCAGCCTGACATTTATATGGAAGCAGGTGGGTTTCAACACTCTCTATGTATCTGTCTGATTTTTCTATTCCCTACTTTGTTTTAATTGTATATTGGTTTCCTTTTATGTGATCTTATAATCCTACTATGTAACACTAGACCCGAGAGGAACTCACATGTTTCAGCTATACTACTAGTAATCAGACTGTGCTAATGTTTTCTTATATAACACTTATGCTAAATCACAAATGATCTGAGGATAGCCCACATAAACTCCCTATGGTCAGTTTAGTTTAATTTGATTTAGATGTAAATCTAGTTTAGTTATATATAGATAATAAAACCCCAAATATGAGTACATAATTCATATATATTAACTGTTACCTTTCATCTGTGTAGAGCCGCTGTATAAACACTGTACTCCACTTGTCTTACAGTGGTATACCACTATTTTATCAGTTTTCACCTAACTTACTCATACTCAGTATTAATGTTCCCCAGCTACTGCATGCCTGCTTGATTAATTGTGTGTGCAGTTCTTGCCTGGCTTGCTTGTACATTGGGACATGGGTTACCTAATATTTGTATCTGTTTTGATAATGGAGACCTGTTGACAATGACTAATCCTGAATTTCCACAAAAGTTATATGGTATCAAACTTTATCAAATACTGCATACCGCTTCCATTTTTAGCCCTCTTAAGAGGAAGTTTAAGTCCAAGTTAGTACCTAGTGGAGCGAGATGGTTACTTGAGCTACTGGGGCACTTCAGAAGTCAAGTTCAGTGGACCTCCCTGGATTTAGGCACTGTTCAGACAGACTGTTACTCATGCACAGTCTCTCAGTATTATTCTTGATAGGACTGGATATGTCTTGTTTGTTTGTTTGTTTGTTTGTTTGTTTTAAATGTTATTTTATGTTGAGTTTAATAATATTAAAAAAAACCAATATTGTGGTGCAAACCCATATCTATTAGGACACCTGTTGACCCATTGAAAATTCTCAAAGCTACATGTATGTTAGTGTATGAAATAGCAGCCGACTCACAGTCAGAGATTTCACCCTTAGAAACCACTGAGGTAACATCTTCGTCAGAAAAATGAGAGAGACTGACCAACGCAGCCTTAACGGAGTCAGAACCCTTACTGACAGAATTTTTTTTAGATTTCCTCTTTCGCTTACCAGCAACAGGGAAAGCTGACAAAGCTGCAGAAACCGCAGAAGTTATATGAACAGCAAAATCTCCTTGTAAATAAACACCCCCAGGAGGATGATGTGAGGAACTGCAGGGCACCGCATGTGAAAACTGCTAAAGCTTGGGACATTTGAGGGGAAAGCTGAGGCATGGCAGGGATAACCTAATCCTGAGAGATATATGGCTCAGAGGGGGTACCCTTATCTTTAGATGACAACGTCCTAATTAGCACATGTGGTACCAAGTTGCACAGGAGTAACAACTTGTGTCTCCAAACAATACAAAACATTTATTGTTTCCTGGATCTCCAATTAACTCCAAGATTTGTTACAGAGTCCATGTCTGAATATATATTCCCAATAGAAATAAAATTTGAACAGATATCAAAGAAACCCTTTGAAAAAACAAACAAACTGTACCTTTAAATAAAATAAACGCCTCTTGCATGTCTCAGATGAATCCTTAAACTTAGCTACCAATATATTCATAAATATAATTTGTACAACCACGAGGATATGTATAGCCAAACACTGGAGAACAGGTTCACTAACATGGTCAGAAGTGATTAACAGGTTAGACAATATATATGCTATGTCAGAATCTGCTCTTGGTTGCAGGATAACACAACACATTTCCAAAAGATTTGGGTCCACTGGATAATGAACAGTGAGATAAGGGAGATTTAAGTCTTTCAAGAGTTATAACACGATAGGGGATCTCTCCTAAACCTATTGCCACTAAGTTTTTTATGGGGAACTTATATACATCTTAGATACAATTTGATGGTTCTCTCTCTGCTCGACGTGAAAGGTTATACAGTTATGAGTTTATTGTTTTACAGTTACAAAAGTTTATGTTTAATGTTTATAATTATTAAAATAAAAGGAAAACACAGAAAAGGGAGGGGAAGGAAGACTATGGATAATTTCCTTCCTACTTCAGGAAAATAAATAGGACCTCATATATTTCCTACGCCTGAAGGCAACTTCAGTGGGTGGGAGCTTTTCCTAGGATACTATAGACTATCAGAGATTTCAGTAATGATGGAGATACATTGGGAAAGCCAGATGGATATACAAATTGCTGAGAGAAGTTGTTTCATCCTCCAACTCTTTCTCACATTGTTTGAGACAGATATATGGAATTATAAAACTTTATCGAACATGATAAGAGGTCCTGAGACTGTAATAATGAATATAATTATATGTTTATCTGAACTAGGAGCATGATGTATTAGATATAATGTCTCTTGTCTTCCTTTCTGACAATAAAGATTATTTCAACTAAATAAAATAAACGTATTTTAAGTCTCAGAGACAGAGTAGTACTTTAAAAAATATTGTTACCTCTAAACCTCAGCCTTTGCTGAGGACCTACTCCAGTGACCAGTCGTGATGTCCCACAAGCTGAAATGCGATATCACAGATTCAGAAGGAGTAGAAATCCGGTGCAGCTTGTTAATCAGCTAAACACTCTGCAATGCGCTCCGCTTTATGTCCAGCTGACAAGAAAGCCGTAGCAGTGGAAGAGCAAGTACGGTCACGTGATCGCAACTTAGAAAAATTAGGAACTGAGCTACAGTATTAGAAAAAAGGCTCGAGTATGCAGCATTGCACCGTTAAAAATAAAACAGAGCAACTGATTGTCACATGAATATAGGTGAAAATAATAAAGCTTTTATCAGATTAACCCCTAATGTGCCCCATTGACAAAAAAATACAAACTGTCTCACAGCCAGCCTTGTTACTAAATTGAATACATCAACGTAACCCTTTCACTAGCAGTGCAGTACCCTAGCGGAGTTGCCTAAAATAATACTCCAGCTTAGGGAGATAGTTATGTCCCAATAATGGCCACAGAGGATTAACTGACCTTCAATACCTAGAAGGCAAGAGCACTTACCTGTTGATCTAGCATTTTAGGTGTGATAGATTCACCAACATCTGTCAGGGACCTGTAGAGAAAGAAAAGACAGGATAACTAACCCTGGCTTTCTATAAAGGGGTAGCATAGATGTTAGAATAAGGACCACCTCGCCGCCTTCTAACTGTTAAAAGCCACCATTGCTCTTACTAAAGAAATTTACATGGACACAGCATAACCCCAATCCTTGTTTGCAGGGAAAAGGCCCCATTAAAGGATTAAATATCTTCAGACACATCTTCGCACAGCTAGCTGAACACATTAGGTGAGTCAATGGCAAGAGGCAAAGAGAATGACTGAGGATAGTGGGTAAGGGAAGTGACACTTAACAGCTCTGCTGGGGTGCTCTTTGCCTACTCCTGCTGGCCAGGAGTTGAATTCCCACTAGTAATTGAAATTAAATCGTGGACTCTCCATGCCATAGGAAAGAAATCTAGTTTTCTATTTCTAATGTATTATAATCCAAAGGTTTTTAATCCTGAAATAATAGTTTTTAATGATGTAGCATTTACATTCTCTCCACAAGGTTCATTGCTGTCATGTTTAATATTCTGGTTATTTAATTCTGTTAATGTCTAGAAGATATCACATATTCTTGGTTTTGTAGTTCACAAAACCGTGAATTTGTGTCTGCAGAAAAAATATGCCTCTTCTTCACAGCAAAGAGCATACAATTTTAAATAACTTTCAGATTTACTTATCAAAAATGCTTAGTTCAAGGAGCAGCAATGCACTACTGGGAGCTAGCTGAACACATTGGGTGAGTCAATGGCAAGAGGCATATATGTGCAGCAACTAATCCACATCTAGCTCACAGGAGTGCATTGCTGCTCCTAAGCCTACATAGGTATGCTTTTCAACAAAGGATACCAAGTGTACAAAGCAAATTAGATAATAGAAGTACATAGGAAAGTTGTTTAAAATTGCATGTTCTATCTGAATCATGAATATTAAAAGTAGGGTTGCCCCGATAACGATACTAGTATCGGTGCCGATACAAAGTATTTGCATGAGTACTTGTAAAATGCTCAGATACTTAAATCGATACCTCCACTTCCTACCCATACGCCATCTTGTGGCGTTTTTTTCAAACTGCATATTGCCATTTCATTTTAAGCTGGATTGGAGACTTAACTAAAAATTGTTCACTTCTGTTCTGCCAATACAAATTGCTGTTATTTGTATTATTGTAGGAGAGATCACTGTACCTTGTCCAAACAAACCACTGAAGTACTGAGCAGTTAATAAACTGAGATTTCCAGCTCTGGCTAAAATGGCCCAAAAAATATCTTTCTGCTCCATGCAGTAGTGTGGAAAGTGAAAGATTTATCATCTTAGAGTCACACGCCATTACCGATAGCAGAAACAGACATAGCTGAACATGCAGAGATGATTCTTTTCCATAAAAAGAACTTGCCACTAATTTTTGAAAAATTATTCTAATTGCTAGATTGCCTGTAATACTGCTAGTTCTCATCTTTGCACAATGATGTTCAAAACATACTGTACTGGGCTGGACTGGAAATAAAAAGCAGCCCTGGAAAAATATGAAGACCTATTTTCCGTTGAGTCGTTTGAGTTTCTCAAAGGGGATTACTGGGAACACTCCTTCCCCAATATTTTTTCAGAATTAAATTACATTACTTTGTATTATATTACTTTGTATTAAATACAAATGTCATATTAATGTTATATAGCAGTCCTACAACCCAATTTCATCCATTAATCACCCCTTTAAATTGTAGCTTTCCAGCCACAGCTGCTGCAGCCCACCAGGAAATCTCCTAATAGGCCAATACTGTCCTGTCCTTAGCTTATATAATTGCAGGAAGAGTGTTCATAGGAAAAATTAAGTTAATTCCTATGAACACTCAACCTACAATTATAGGACTAGATTTAGACTACATTTGATTGGTAAACTTTACCAATGCTCTGTTCACATTTCCAACTCCATAGGCTTTAATGGAGTTAGACATGTAATGAGAGCATTGGTAAAGCGTACCAGTCAAATGTAATCTAGCCCATAGTGTTGTTCCCAATGATTAAACAGTGCACTGTTATATTTTTTAATGTATTGCACTTTTGGTTGGTTGTGATTTTACGTTTGTTATTTATTGTTGTTATTAATATATTTTATTGTAATATTTTTTATTTATAAACATGTTCTGTGAACTTTGTGACAACAATCAAATAAAACTTATTATTTCATAATGTCTTGAGTTACAGTTCTATATAATTATATAGAAGGTATCTTAAATCATTAGTCTGTATTATGCTTGGTAAACTGTCACATGATATAAAAAAGTATCGGTAATTGGTATCGGCGAGTTTTTGAAAAAAGTATTTGTACTTGTACTCGGTCTTAAAAAAAATGGTATAGTGCAACCCTAGTTTAAAGGGACAGTATACACCAAGTTTCATATAATACATGTAAAAGAAACTACTATAAAGAATAATATGCACAGATACTGATCTAAAAATTCAGTATAAAACCTTTTAAAAACTTACTTTGAAGCTCCCAGTTTAGCACTGTTGATGAGGTTAAGTTGGGACACCCAGTGAAAGGGGATGGGAAACCAGTAAGAACAGACATCCCCCCTCCCCTCCCCTGCATATGAAAAGACTCATTACACAACCAGGAATCTGTAGACATCGGTATATATCTAAAACATTGGGGATTGGTTACGAGTTTGAAAATCAGCAAATATATATATTGTCACAAAAACACCTCAGATAGGCTATCTAAATGGATCATCTACAAAACATTTATGCAAAGAAAATTTTAGTGTACAATGTCCTTTTACTTTTGACTTTACTGTCCCTTTAATCCCATTGTTCCCCTGTGATTCTTTGTACACAACCCCTTACTCAATTTCAAGAAGCTCAATAAATAGAAAATAGTTTGGAGTTGAATAAATCTGCATAAGGACTTAAGTGTGAGGAAAGAGGGGCAAGCAGTAAAAATGAAAAAGAATGTTATTGTTTAAGTTAAATAAAACTATTTGAATTGCTATTTTTAAGGTAATTATTATTTTTATTTTTCCAATAAAGTACAGCCGAAAAGTTGATCAAATATAAATGACTAGTCCTAAAGCCCGTTCACATGGGCCATTTTTTGCAGTACAGCAGTTCCACCCTTTGCTCTCTCTCTCCCCCTCTCTTTTGTGCTCTCCCCCCTTTCTTTTGCAATCTCTCCCCCTCTCTTTTGCACTCTCTCTCTCTCCCCCCCTTTTGCGCTCTCTCTCCCCCCTCTTTTGCGCTCTCTCTCCCCCCTCTTTTGCGCTCTCTCTCCCCCCCTCTTTTGCGCTCTCTCTCCCCCCCTCTTTTGCGCTCTCTCTCCCCCTCTTTTGCGCTCTCTCTTCCACCCTCTCTTTTGTGCTCTCTCTCTCCCCCTCTCTTTTGCTCTGTCTCTCTCTCCTTTTTTTTGCTCTCTATCTCCATCCCTCTCTTTTGCTCTGTCCATCCCTCTCTTTTGCTCTCTCTCTCTCCCCCCCTCTCTTTTGCTCTGTCTCCCCCCTCTCTTTTGCTCTGTCTCCCCCCTCTCTTTTGCTCTGTCTCTCCCCCTCCCTTTTGCTCTCTCTCTCCCCCTCCCTTTTGCTCTCTCTCTCCCCCCCTCCCTTTTGCTCACTCTCTCTCCGCCTCTCTTTTCCTCTCTCTCTCCCCCCTCTCTTTTGCTCTCTCTGTCCCCCCTCTCTTCTGCACTTTCCCCTCTCTTCTCCCTCTATTTAGCACTTTCCTATCTCTCTCCCCCTCTCTTTCTATTTCTCTCCCCTCTCTGTCGCGCCGACCGTGCCCGGCCACGCCTCCCGTCATGCCTGACCATGCGCAGTCCTACCCGACCACGCCCATGGCCACGCCCACTTTCGCCGCAAAGTCACAGCCTGGATTGTCAGGTAAAGCCAGGTGTGTTTGTCCTCGTGCTGTCTCTGCTGCGCATGACAACTTCGGACAAACACACTTGGCCTTTTATATAATAGGATTAACCTATTAAAATGGAGATAGATAATTATGAAATTATTGGATGTGAACTATGTATTTCTAAAGATATATAAATAAACCAGTAATTATCTGATATAACTGGAAAATAATCTGAAGTTATTCTAAAAATGAAACCTTTATGTAGAAAACTATGATTTAAATCAAGTTTTACTGACTATTGATTTAAATTGGGATTTAAATCATGATTTGAATTAATTTGATTTAAATTAAATCCACCCTGCAACCAAGGTAAGTATTACTGAAAAATAAAAAGAACGGGATGGTAACCAGATTTGCACTAAGTTTTAGTAATTTGTATCTACAGTAATACTTGTATAGCAATAAAATATCTGTATGATTCAAAGTACAGTGAAAATATTATGTTGTAGCCGTTTCATTGATGATATAATTTGCATTTGGCATAGTATGAAAAAATGAGCACATTATTTTGTTGAATACTTTGGCTTGAAGATTAATAGATATGGAATCAAAGTATATAAATATTATATATATATATATATATATATATATATATATATATATATATATATATATACACATACATACACACACACATACATACACACACATACACAATGTGGACTGTAGATTTCATTAATGTTTTCTTATTCTGCCATATTAGACATAATTGATCTATTTTACAAGATTTTAAAACAGTCAACTATTTTAAAACACAGATTATACAATAAAGCTCTTCCCAATTTGACTTTGTCCTTTATGTATTGCAAAGTATAATAATATTGCAAAGACAATAAAGATAATTTTAAGAGACATTGGCCAATTTTAACAAGTGATCCATTATTAAGCTAACAGGACAATGCCCCGTGGTTCTATACAAACAGATTAAACTGTGTCCTTACTATATTTTCTTGTGACTATTTGCATATTTGGCAACTGTAGAATAATCTGTCTGGTAAAAGATAATGTTATTCTTTGATCTAAGTATACAAGTTTTAAAGCAATGGGCACCCTATGCACAAGTTTGCTGGCTGCACTGTAAAGGTGGTCTATCACATTCTGGTTATGTGTGACAGTAAATGTGTTAGGCACTCACTTTCTAGTACAAGTATGTTTAAATGGTTCTGAGTGGTTGTCATGAAAAACACAAATAATAAAGGGCCAGATTACAATTAGAGCGCTAATTAAAGCTCCTGCTCGTGTGCATCGGGTAGCGCTCGAATTATAAGTTGAAAGTAAACTGTTTTCACTTACGCACTAACGCGACGGGTGTAAAAAATAGAGCTGAAACAAACCCTACATATATATATTCTCTCTGTCTTTTTCTCTCTCTCTCCCAAATTGTATTATTTCAATTGTATTGTGGCTTCAAATATTGTAACATGCCCGGCCCACTGGATATGCTCAAAAGGGGTGTCAGTAAAAGTGCACAATGAATATGTTAATTATATTTTGGAAAAACTGTAATCTTAATGTGCCAGCTTTTTTATATTCCCAGTAGTAAAAAATGTGGCATCACAAATACAAGAACATGAGATAAAACTAAACTCACTTACCGCAGTTTCCATTGTTTTGCCATTGCACCAAACATCCATGGTGTCCTTCTCTGCAAAAAAATATAAACATTAAAGAGGGACCAAAAAATGACATATTGCAAACCACCATAAATAATTTACAGATAAAAAATTAGAACAAAAGAAGCAGAGATTTCTCCAACATAGGTGTGTCCGGTCCACGGCGTCATCCTTACTTGTGGGGATATTCTCTTCCCCAACAGGAAAAACAGGAAATGGCAAAGAGCCCAGCAAAGCTGGTCACATGATCCCTCCTAGGCTCCGCCTACCCCAGTCATTCTCTTTGCCGTTGTACAGGCAACATCTCCACGGAGATGGCTTAGAGTTTTTTAGTGTTTAACTGTAGTTTTTTTTATTCAATCAAGAGTTTGTTATTTTAAAATAGTGCTGGTATGTACTATTTACTCTGAAACAGAAAAGAGATGAAGATTTCTGTTTGTAAGAGGAAAATGATTTTAGCAACCGTTACTAAAATCCATGGCTGTTCCACACAGGACTGTTGAGAGGAATTAACTTCAGTTGGGGGAACAGTGAGCAGTCTTTTGCTGCTTGAGGTATGACACATTCTAACAAGACGATGTAATGCTGGAAGCTGTCATTTTCCCTATGGGATCCGGTAAGCCATTTTTATTCAGACAGTAAATAAGGGCTTCACAAGGGCTTATTAAGACTGTAGACATTTTCTGGGCTAAATCGATTCATATATACACATATTTAGCCTTGAGGAATCATTTAATCTGGGTATTTTTGTAAAATAATATCGGCAGGCACTGTTTTAGACACCTTATTCTCTAGGGGCCTTCCCTAATCATAGGCAGAGCCTCATTTTCGCGCCGGTATTGCGCACTTGTTTTTGAGAAGCATGACATGCAGTCGCATGTGTGAGGAGCTCTGATACATAGAAAAGACTTTCTGAAGGCGTCATTTGGTATCGTATTCCCCTTTGGGCTTGGTTGGGTCTCAGCAAAGCAGATACCAGGGACTGTAAAGGGGTTAAAGATAAAAACGGCTCCGGTTCCGTTATTTTAAGGGTTAAAGCTTCCAAATTTGGTGTGCAATACTTTTAAGGCTTTAAGACACTGTGGTGAAATGTTGGTGAATTTTGAACAATTCCTTCATACTTTTTCGCAATTGCAGTAATAAAGTGTGTTCAGTTTAAAATTTAAAGTGACAGTAACGGTTTTATTTTAAAACGTTTTTTGTACTTTGTTATCAAGTTTATGCCTGTTTAACATGTCTGAACTACCAGATAGACTGTGTTCTGAATGTGGGGAAGCCAAGGTTCCTTCTCATTTAAATAGATGTGATTTATGTGACACTGAAAATGATGCCCAAGATGATTCCTCAAGTGAGGGGAGTAAGCATGGTACTGCATCATTCCCTCCTTCGTCTACACCAGTCTTGCCCACTCAGGAGGCCCCTAGTACATCTAGCGCGCCAATACTCCTTACTATGCAACAATTAACGGCTGTAATGGATAATTCTATCAAAAACATTTTAGCCAAAATGCCCACTTATCAGCGCAAGCGCGACTGCTCTGTTTTAGATACTGAAGAGCATGAGGACGCTGATGATAATGGTTCTGAAATGCCCCTACACCAGTCTGAGGGGGCCAGGGAGGTTTTGTCTGAGGGAGAAATTTCAGATTCAGGGAAAATTTCTCAACAAGCTGAACCCGATGTGATTACATTTAAATTTAAGTTGGAACATCTCCGCGCTCTGCTTAAGGAGGTATTATCCACTCTGGATGATTGTGAGAATTTGATCATCCCAGAGAAACTATGTAAAATGGACAAGTTCCTAGAGGTCCCGGGGCTCCCAGAAGCTTTTCCTATACCCAAGCGGGTGGCGGACATTGTAAATAAAGAATGGGAAAGGCCCGGTATACCTTTCGTCCCTCCCCCCATATTTAAAAAATTGTTTCCTATGGTCGACCCCAGAAAGGACTTATGGCAGACAGTCCCCAAGGTCGAGGGAGCGGTTTCTACTTTAAACAAACGCACCACTATACCCATAGAAGATAGTTGTGCTTTCAAAGATCCTATGGATAAAAAATTAGAAGGTTTGCTTAAAAAGATGTTTGTTCAGCAAGGTTACCTTCTACAACCAATTTCATGCATTGTCCCTGTCACTACAGCCGCGTGTTTCTGGTTCGATGAGCTAGTAAAGGCGATCGATAGTGATTCTCCTCCTTATGAGGAGATTATGGACAGAATCCGTGCTCTCAAATTGGCCAATTCTTTCACCCTAGACGCCACTTTGCAATTGGCTAGGTTAGCGGCGAAAAATTCTGGGTTTGCTATTGTGGCGCGCAGAGCGCTTTGGTTGAAATCTTGGTCAGCGGATGCGTCTTCCAAGAACAAACTACTTAACATTCCTTTCAAGGGGAAAACGCTGTTTGGCCCTGACTTGAAAGAGATTATCTCTGATATCACTGGGGGTAAGGGCCACGCCCTTCCTCAGGATAGGTCTTTCAAGGCCAAAAATAAACCTAATTTTCGTCCCTTTCGTAGAAACGGACCAGCCCCAAGTGCTACGTCCTCTAAGCAAGAGGGTAATACTTCTCAAGCCAAGCCAGCCTGGAGACCAATGCAAGGCTGGAACAAGGGAAAGCAGGCCAAGAAACCTGCCACTGCTACCAAGACAGCATGAAATGTTGGCCCCCGATCCGGGACCGGATCTGGTGGGGGGCAGACTCTCTCTCTTTGCTCAGGCTTGGGCAAGAGATGTTCTGGATCCTTGGGCACTAGAAATAGTGTCCCAAGGTTATCTTCTGGAATTCAAGGGGCTTCCCCCAAGGGGGAGGTTCCACAGGTCTCAATTGTCTTCAGACCACATAAAGAGACAGGCATTCTTACATTGTGTAGAAGACCTGTTAAAAATGGGAGTGATTCATCCTGTTCCATTAGGAGAACAAGGGATGGGGTTCTACTCCAATCTGTTCATAGTTCCCAAAAAAGAGGGAACGTTCAGACCAATCTTAGATCTCAAGATCTTAAACAAGTTTCTCAAGGTTCCATCGTTCAAAATGGAAACCATTCGAACAATTCTTCCTTCCATCCAGGAAGGTCAATTCATGACCACGGTGGATTTAAAGGATGCGTATCTACATATTCCTATCCACAAGGAACATCATCGGTTCCTAAGGTTCGCATTCCTGGACAAGCATTACCAGTTCGTGGCGCTTCCTTTCGGATTAGCCACTGCTCCAAGGATTTTCACAAAGGTACTAGGGTCCCTTCTAGCGGTACTAAGACCAAGGGGCATTGCAGTAGTTCCTTACTTGGACGACATTCTGATTCAAGCGTCGTCCCTTCCTCAAGCAAAGGCTCACACGGACATAGTCCTGGCCTTTCTCAGATCTCACGGATGGAAAGTGAACGTGGAAAAGAGTTCTCTATCTCCGTCGACAAGGGTTCCCTTCTTGGGAACAATAATAGACTCCTTAGAAATGAGGATTTTTCTGACGGAGGCCAGAAAAACAAAACTTCTAAACTCTTGTCAAACACTTCATTCCGTTCCTCTTCCTTCCATAGCGCAGTGCATGGAAGTAATAGGTTTGATGGTAGCGGCAATGGACATAGTTCCTTTTGCGCGCATTCATCTAAGACCATTACAACTGTGCATGCTCAGTCAGTGGAATGGGGACTATACAGACTTGTCTCCGAAGATACAAGTAAATCAGAGGACCAGAGACTCACTCCGTTGGTGGCTGTCCCTGGACAACCTGTCACAAGGGATGACCTTCCGCAGACCAGAGTGGGTCATTGTCACGACCGACGCCAGTCTGATGGGCTGGGGCGCGGTCTGGGGACCCCTGAAAGCTCAGGGTCTTTGGTCTCGGGAAGAATCTCTTCTACCGATAAATATTCTGGAACTGAGAGCGATATTCAATGCTCTCAAGGCTTGGCCTCAGCTAGCAAAGGCCAAGTTCATACGGTTTCAATCAGACAACATGACGACTGTTGCGTACATCAACCATCAGGGGGGAACAAGGAGTTCCCTGGCGATGGAAGAAGTGACCAAAATCATTCAATGGGCGGAGACTCACTCCTGCCACCTATCTGCAATCCACATCCCAGGAGTGGAAAATTGGGAAGCGGATTTTCTGAGTTGTCAGACATTACATCCGGGGGAGTGGGAACTCCATCCGGAAATCTTTGCCCAAATTACTCAACTGTGGGGCATTCCAGACATGGATCTGATGGCCTCTCGTCAGAACTTCAAGGTTCCTTGCTACGGGTCCAGATCCAGGGATCCCAAGGCGACTCTAGTAGATGCACTAGTAGCACCTTGGACCTTCAAACTAGCTTATGTATTCCCGCCGTTTCCTCTCATCCCCAGGCTGGTAGCCAGGATCAATCAAGAGAGGGCGTCGGTGATCTTGATAGCTCCTGCGTGGCCACGCAGGACTTGGTATGCAGATCTGGTGAATATGTCATAGGCTCCACCATGGAAGCTACCTTTGAGACGAGACCTTCTTGTTCAAGGTCCGTTCGAACATCCGAATCTGGTCTCACTCCAGCTGACTGCTTGGAGATTGAACGCTTGATCTTATCAAAACGAGGGTTCTCAGATTCTGTTATTGATACTCTTGTTCAGGCCAGAAAGCCTGTAACTAGAAAAATTTACCACAAAATATGGAAAAAATATATCTGTTGGTGTGAATCTAAAGGATTCCCTTGGGACAAGGTAAAGATTCCTAAGATTCTATCCTTTCTTCAAGAAGGATTGGAGAAAGGATTATCTGCAAGTTCCTTGAAGGGACAGATTTCTGCCTTGTCTGTGTTACTTCACAAAAAGCTGGCAGCTGTGCCAGATGTTCAAGCCTTTGTTCAGGCTCTGGTTAGAATCAAGCCTGTTTACAAACCTTTGACTCCTACTTGGAGTCTCAACTTAGTTCTTTCAGTTCTTCAGGGGGTTCCGTTTGAACCCTTACATTCCGTTGATATTAAGTTATTATCTTGGAAAGTTTTGTTTTTGGTTGCAATTTCTTCTGCTAGAAGAGTTTCAGAATTATCTGCTCTGCAGTGTTCTCCTCCTTATCTGGTGTTCCATGCAGATAAGGTGGTTTTACGTACTAAACCTGGTTTTCTTCCAAAAGTTGTTTCTAACAAAAACATTAACCAGGAGATAGTCGTACCTTCTTTGTGTCCGAAACCAGTTTCGAAGAAGGAACGTTTGTTGCACAATTTGGATGTTGTTCGCGCTCTAAAATTCTATTTAGATGCTACAAAGGATTTTAGACAAACATCTTCCTTGTTTGTTGTTTATTCTGGTAAAAGGAGAGGTCAAAAAGCAACTTCTACCTCTCTCTCTTTTTGGATTAAAAGCATCATCAGATTGGCTTATGTGACTGCCGGACGGCAGCCTCCTGAAAGAATCACAGCTCATTCCACTAGGGCTGTGGCTTCCACATGGGCCTTCAAGAACGAGGCTTCTGTTGATCAGATATGTAGGGCAGCGACTTGGTCTTCACTGCACACTTTTACCAAATTTTACAAGTTTGATACTTTTGCTTCTTCTGAGGCTATTTTTGGGAGAAAGGTTTTGCAAGCCGTGGTGCCTTCCATTTAGGTGACCTGATTTGCTCCCTCCCTTCATCCGTGTCCTAAAGCTTTGGTATTGGTTCCCACAAGTAAGGATGACGCCGTGGACCGGACACACCTATGTTGGAGAAAACAGAATTTATGTTTACCTGATAAATTACTTTCTCCAACGGTGTGTCCGGTCCACGGCACGCCCTGGTTTTTTAATCAGGTCTGATAATTTATTTTCTTTAACTACAGTCACCACGGTATCATATGGTTTCTCCTATGCAAATATTCCTCCTTAACGTTGGTCGAATGACTGGGGTAGGCGGAGCCTAGGAGGGATCATGTGACCAGCTTTGCTGGGCTCTTTGCCATTTCCTGTTTTTCCTGTTGGGGAAGAGAATATCCCCACAAGTAAGGATGACGCCGTGGACCGGACACACCGTTGGAGAAAGTAATTTATCAGGTAAACATAAATTCTGTTATTTTGAATGACATATTTAAGGCATCAGAGGAGTACACCCAATTGTAAGCAGATCCTGTATCATAATACATGTACGTTTAGCAACTGTGAGTGTCCCTTTAACTTGGCTGTTATTCTTAACCACAAAGATTGAATTATTAAAACAAAAATGTAATGTAATTTAGTATACAAAATGTTTTGCAACAAACTACTTTTACAAACTGAAAAATAATATGGGTTGTAACAACTCAAAAATAATCAACTGAACACATTTATGGTAAAAACAACTTACGTGAATGTGCTAACCAGTTGGTTGTATAAACAAAATTTGAATCTTATATCTACATTTAAAAGTAAGTTACAGCGCATCTTCATTACAACTGATGATTTAAACTCTAAAATATCACTAACATTCCGGATCTGATTTTATAAAGGTGAGAGTTTACTATCACTTTAGGCCAGTGCTTTCCAAACTGTGTGTCGTGACACATTAGTGTGTCGGCTGCAGTGTGTAGGTGTGTCCCTGCTTCAGCACAATTTTTTTTTAATTTAATTTTTTTTTTTAAATGTTTTTTTTGGGGTTTCTGACTTTCCGCCTGCTTGCTAGGCATATCACATGGTTGACACGTGATTGATACCTAGTGGGTCACAGATCATTGGCGCAGCTCAGTGGGAACTGAAACTATTCCCATTATCGGCACATTGGCTCCTGACTGCACGTGTAGTCTCCTTAATTGGCTCTTGACTGCATGTGTAGTCAGTGAGTGGGACAGCAGTGTGTTTGCAGCATGGGCAGTAGTCAATCAGACTCAACGGACTCAACTAGCTCCCAGTAGTGCATTGCTGCTCCTGCTCTTGATATATGGATAGGAAGTGGAAGCTTAAAAATGCTTGATGATGAAATGCGAGTGTCTTTAATATTCCACCAAATATTCAGAAACTGTGTTCATCCCATCAACCTCATACATTCCATTAACATAGTAAGTAGCTATTGGTGATTTTTTTTTCATTCTTGCACATACATACTCTTACTTGTAAATACATTTTGTTATTATATAATTTATGTATGTGTCCGTATCTCTTAAAACAAGTTAGTTTAACCTCCTGTTTGCTAGTACAACTGAATTACACTGTGTTGCGAAATGATGTAGGTCTAAAAAGTGTGTCACCAACATGAAAAGTTTGGAAAGCTCTGCTTTAGGCTGTCTATGCTTAAGAGGAAACATGGACTGAAAAAAATTATTTTTAATAGAAAATATACTGGATGTCCCTACAAGACACGAAGGGCTAGATTACTAGTGGGCGCGCGATAATTAACCAGCCATTAAAGGGATATGAAGGGATATGTTTCATGATTAAGATAGAGCATGATATTTAAAAAAAAAAACATTCTAAAATTTACTTCTTTTATCAAATTTCTTCATTATATCGGTGTCTGTAGTTTAAAAGCAGGGACATAAGCTCAGAGGTGTGCATTGGTTTATAAGAGAGCAGGTCAGCAAAGAGGGGGGCAATACAGATGGCATGGCCTCTATATGAGTAGGCTGCCTTACCTAATACAACTCTGCAGTCCTCCCCATCTATATGAAGTACCCATGTATTGGTGGTCTTAGAGCGGTTCTCCATATACTTTTTGAGGCTTTTACCATTTATCTCCAATGTGTATTCATAGGCAAAGCCACTGACGGCATCTATGTTTATAGTCGCCTTGGTTTGAGAGGCTCCCACTGGGAAGGTTTCTTTTCCAACTAGTTTGAACATCCAGTCTTTCCGGATTATCTCCTAAAAACACAAAGAAAGGCAGTAGTAGTGTTTTATTATGTTTATTTTTCTTATAAGCAACACAATATGATGTGTCCAACAATAAATACATCTCAGTCTTGAGTCTTCTAGTGAAAATCAGTTGCTTTCCCATAATATATAAAGCTCACTAGACCCCTAATTAGTATACTATGCCACTAAATGCAAATGCTCAAAACAGGAACCACCCCTACAAAGACTATAACTCATGAGGGTAGAACTACTGACTTAAAGTGAATGTAAATTTTGATGTTAAAGTGCCCAGTTTAATTTTAATCTTGACAGCCGCTCTAGCTTCCAACGATCGTCGCAAGAAATGACGGATCGGTCATCCTCCAATCACGGCTTCCCCCCCCCCCCCCGGGGAATCAGTGTCTGATTCAAAGCCGTGATTGGAGGAAGCCAGATTCCTCATTTTATATCCAGGAAGAGGCTTTGCGACAGGTGGATTGCCATTAGTTTAAAAAAAAACAAAAAAAAAAAAACATTACAGCCCAGCTATTCAAAGAACAATCTATAATGAACTGCCAACTAATTCCATATATTAAGGAAGAACATTTTCAGTTTTGCTTTACATGTCGTGTATGTTTATTTCGAGAAATATTAGAAAAACCAATATAGTTCTTTTGAGAGAGTATTATGAATCTAATTCAAAAAGACTGAAACTATTATTATGATGCAGACCCATTATAAATAGATATATCCCTTAAACCAACAGATAGTAAACACTGAAGGGTAATATACTCCTGCATACAAAAGAAAGGCAGTTCAGCACGCTTTATTTGTTTAAATATATTTTTATTGAGGTTCAATTCAAGGCATACACACTATAAATATCAATAGAGTCTATACAGAGAAATTGTTTCCAGACGTATAACCAATATAAGATAAAAAAAGGTAAACATAACATTTATATGACAATGGTCAGGAATATTAATAAGCATAATGTTTGCCAGTCAGACTATATTGCCTTCTAAATGATATATGAGGCCACTTTTGGACCTCACAGTACTATAGAAGATGTAAAGCCACAAAATGCAGCCATGAACAAAAAGGAGACCACTCTTGGGTTCCAAGTAGTGAACCTCAAATTTCTTGTTTTATTAGCATATATAATACAGTTAACCCGTGTTTTCAATCATCATGGCTTATAAATAAGGAGTCCCCGGAAGGAAAACAATGGCCTCTCTTGGACCTGAACTTTAAATTCTACTAAAAGGGGGACTTGATAGGGGGCATATAGTATAAATGAAACATATAGGGCCACTCTTGGACCCTTGTAACTGTAGTTTAAAACAAAAAGAAAATGTTCTTATATAGGAGCACTATGGAGCTAAACTAAGAAGGAGCAGTAATATAAACATAGAATACTGTGGAGCTCTCACTCACATTAAATACATTTTTGTTGAGACATATGTGATCATATAGAAATCTGTATATAGGTTCAGACTGTATAAAGCTACTAACATCAATACCAGAAGTGTAACAGGGTTATATGGAGAGAATCTGAGGGCCAATACTCTAGGGCAAAGTGATAAGTAAGAGATATATAGTGGGGGAAAAAAGTTTTTAGTCAGCCATCAATTGTGCAAGTTCTCCCACTTAAGAAGATGAGAGAGGCCTGTAATTTTCATCATAGGTAATAAGTATTTGGTCACCTTCAAACAAGCAATATTTCTGGCTCTCACAGACCTTTATCTTCTTCTTTAAGAGGCTCCTCTGTCCTCCACTCATTACCTGTATTAATGGCACCTGTTTGAACTTGTTATCAGTATAAAAGACACATGTCCACAACCTCAAACAGTCACACTCCAAACTCCACTATGGTGAAGACCAAAGAGCTGTCGAAGGACACCAGAAACAAAATTGTAGACCTGCACCAGGCTGGGAAGACTGAATCTGCAATAGGCAAGCAGCTTGGTGTGAAGAAATCAACTGTGGGAGCAATAATTAGAAAATGGAAGACATACAAGACCACTGATAATCTCCCTCGATCTGGGGCTGACTAAATACTTTTTTTCCCCACTGTATATAAAAGGCCATGATAATTGTCAATTCTGGGACATAAATAATATAAACCAATAAGAACTATGGAGCTGTTCGTTCCCTATAATATTCTTATCCTATCCCGGCTCTTTTGTGTAGGTTTCCGTATACAGGGCTATTAAACAGACACCATCTTGTAGGTAAGACAGACAGTGTAGGTAAAGTCCCAACAAGTACCCACATTCAATTCTCCTCAGATCTGGGCCATAGCAACCAGATCCGTTCCTCCGCATCTTTCAGCGATCGTAAGTACGAAGCCCCTGCCGCAATAGAGGTGGGGATCCGCTGGTCCGGCGTATCCTGACAGTACTACGCTACCGTCTCCTTCGGGTTCAGCTGCTTGTAGGCTCCACAAAGTGAGAGATACCATATTCACTGTCAGCTGGACAGCAGTTTCCGAGGTTGGTAGCAAAGCATCTCATGTCTAGTCGTATCATTGCTCCTAGGATCGCCATCTCTGTAGATCTGTATCTCGATTGAAAGACTTGAGCATTTTCTGGGGTCAATTCTGGGACATAAATAATATAAACCAATAAGAACTATGGAGCTGTCCGTTCCCTATAATATTCTTATCGTATCCCGGCTCTTTTGTGTAGGTTTCCGTTTACAGGGCTATTAAACAGGCCCAGACACCATCATGGCCGAGACTGACAGCAGTGTAGATAAAGTCCCAACAAGTCCCCACATTCGATTCTCCTTAGGTCTGGTCCGTAACAACCAGATTTGCGCCATCACAGTCCTGTCACTTCCAGCTGTAAATCGTGACTCCTCTGTCAGCGGCATCTCAACACTTTTTGTAAGTGTCTCTCCACATCTCAGAGTTATCAGCTCCCTCCCATGCCATCAAGACGCTTTCTTCAAGTCCTTAAAATTGATTACAAAATAGAAAGTCCAGTGTCTCTAGCAGAGTTGGATCCACAGGCTCCATCTTGCAGTTTAAACAACAGATGCAGTTTGCAAAACTATATTGTAAAGTAGCAGTCTGTTATGTAGCGATAATCTGGCATTTCCTCCTGGATGGCCTCTCACTACCTAAAAATAAATACGTCCAAGACCAAACTACTTCTAATTCCCCCCTCTAACTCCACTCTGCAATTTTTCTATCACTGTTAGCGGCACCACTATCTCCCCATCACCCCAAGTCAGCTGCCTCGGAGTCACGCTTGACTCAAATCTGTCTTTCATTCCCCACATCCAACTGCTCTCTTCCTGTTGCAACCACCTACGCAATATCTCCAAAATTCATCCATTTCTGAGTGCTGAAAATACTAAACAGCTAATCCACTCCCTGGTAATTTCCCGACTTGACTACTGCAACAACTTACTAACTGGCCTCCCTCTCTCCCGCCTCTCTCCCCTCCAATCCATCCTAAATGCATCTGCCAGGCTAATCCACCTCTCTCGATGCTCTGTTTCTGTTGCACCTCTCTGCGAGTCTCTTCACTGGCTCCCCATTCACAACAGAGTAAAATTCAAAATTCTCACCCTGACCTACAAAGCCCTCACCAATGCTGCCCCACCCTACCTGTCCTCACTCATCAACAAATATACTCCTGCCCGTCCCCTAAGATCCAACAATGACCTGCTTCTTGCGTCCTCTACCATCACCTCCTCTCATGATAGACTACAGGACTTCTCTTGTGTGGCACCAACCCTCTGGAACGCACTTCCTCGAGCTGTCAGACTTGCTTCTAACCTCTCTTCCTTTAAACGTTCCCTAAAGACCTTTCTGTTCAGGGAAGCTTGTCACCCGACTTATTAACAAACTAACTTTGCCCTCTATCTCCTTACTAATATCATTCTCACCTTTGCAGTCCCCACCTCCTGTTTTCCATCCTCCTACCCATCTAGATTGTAAGTTCCCACGGGAATAGGGCCCTTAATTCCCCCTGTATTTGTCTGTAAAAATGTGGTCTTTTATCGTACTATTTCTCCATTGTACTGTTATCCTTGTACCCATGGGCAGCGCTGCGGAATCTGTCGGCGCTTTATAAATAAATAATAATAATTATAATATTATAACATCAGTCCAGCCAAGACTATCTTACCTGGAGGGCTGAACTAGACGGTCTAGTTCAGCCCTCCAGGGTCATAGTGCCAGCAAATCTGGTATAATTCAATTCAGTACAGTATATTGCACTCATAGTTAGTCTTTTTCCCCCAAAGATAATGCATAAAACTGTTGATAATTGGCGGATTGTCCAGTTCTCACCCAGAGCTTCTGAAGATGCCCCCGGGCGCTTTTATTTTTATTTAAAAAAACATGCCCAATTTTAAGACTTGCAGCAAACCAACATCACAGCTGTACCCTGGGTAATGCTTTTACAAATGCCGCACTTACATATCCAGCCGCAATTCTTAACCCCTTAACGACCAAGGACGTACAGGGCACGTCCTACAAAAAACGGTTGTTAACGACCAAGGACGTACCCTGTACGTTGTTGGTGTTTTCAAGCGGTGGAACCTATCCTGATCACTTCCAGCCGCTTTCATGTTATTGCAGTGAAGCCTCGATGTTGAGGCATCCAGCAGTAACATTTTAGCCATCCGATGCAGAGAGCCACTCTGTGGCCCTCTCTGCATCGGACATCGATGGTCAGATCGTTGGTGGGTGGGAGCCGTTACAGGAAGGCGGGTGGGCAGCCATCCATGGGGAAAGTGCGTAGGAGGGGGGCGTGAACACGTGCGGGGCACAAGCGCATGCACAGGGGGCGGGCACGAGAACAGGGGCGGGAGCGGGTGGGAATGCTACACTATGGCACATTTTTAGTATAAGGTGGGAGAGAGGAGGGGGGTTATCTAAGCGATCTGGGAGCGGGTGGGGGGTTGGTAATTGAGGGGGGGCAGGTACACTACAGAAAACTATATACAAATAATAAAAAAAAACATTTTATGGCAAACTGGGTACTGGCAGACAGCTACCAGTACCCAAAATGGCGCACAATAAGGTAGAGGGGGAGGGTTAGAGAGCTGTTTGGTGGGGGGGGGAAATCCTACACAGCAGAATATGTTGGGTTTAAAAAAAAACAAAAAACTTTTATTTTAGTACTGGCAGACTTTCTGCTAGTACTTAAAGGGACACTGAACCCAAATTTTTTCTTTTGTGATTCAGATAGAGCATGACATTTTAAGCAACATTCTAATTTACTCCTATTATCAAATGTTCTTTATTCTCTTGGTATCTTTGCTATTTACCCGCTCAGACATTACCCACCGGTACCTTAGGTGTATGTTGTCTGCAGGAGTTGATAGTCACTTTATTATTCATATCTAGTATTGTATAGCATTTTACATTAGCCTGATTGTCAAGCTTTTATTTGCTACCACATATGGTTTGGTTATGTTACCATATTTTAAGGGACATGAAACACACATTTTTTTTTTCATGATTCAGATTTCAAAACAACTTTCCAATTTACTTCTATTTTCAAATTTGTTTAATTCTCTTGGTATCCTTTGTTGAAGGAGCAGCATTGCACTTCTGGGAGCTAACTGAACACATCTGGTGAACCAATGAGAAGGGGCAGCCACCAATCAGCAGCTAGCTCCCAGTGGCGTTTTGCTGCTCCTAAGCCTACCTAGGTATTTTTTTAACATTTGTATCTATAGGTATTTTGGTTTTGGAGTGGGTTTTTCCTACGAATCATTAAGCCCTATAATTGTGTTTTCTTAGTATTATCTCTAGATAATAAAGAATTTACTTTTTGTATTTTATGCATGAGTGTATTATCCCTCAGTGCTTGCTATACCAAGAGATATATCTTGGTATAGTGTTGGGCAATTGTGTGGAGTTTGCTTAGTATCCAACTTAAATTGTGCTTGAGATACATTAGATTCATTTTTTAATGAATGATCATTCCATTTGTGACATAGGTTTCCTTGTTCTGAAAATGGGGGACATACAAAGTATCGTTATGCCATAAGTTTTTTAAGAAATTTGAGAGATCAATTTCAAACATTTAAAACATTTTACTGGCTGAAGAAATACATAAAAAATTGGCACTATATAGGAGTATCACACCATAATATAAAGTCAAAAAGGTCAGCTGGTCATGAACCTATGCTAAGAATAAATGGCCACCAAAAGAGGTGAATTTACTCCAGTTCCTCAGAGTTGCTCAGTAAACTCACAACCGTATCAGAGGAAACTCCTCATATAAAATCCGATATTTTATTAAAAGTAAGACACACAGTATAAATCCAATATAACTGTTATAAAAATCATATATAGCAATTATATGATTTCCTTCCACTGAGGATAATAGCAATGTATGTTTTCTTTTGTACTTCAGGCGCTTTTCAAATTTATGCCTGTACAACTTATATTTCTTTCCATAAGGCAGGTAGAGTCCACAACTGCATTCCTTACTGTTTGGAAATTCAACACCTGACCACCAGGAGGAGAAATATCCCTCCCACTTCCCCTATCCCCTAGTCATTCTTTGCCTTTCATCACTATAGGAGGTCGCAGAGAATTTGGATAGCCCTGTATGGGTATGTTCCCTTCGAGAGGGGGACTGGAGTTGTAAGTTATGTCAACCGCTCAGTGAGAGTACTGATGAAAGTCTGGAGGAAATGCAGAGAAAGTTTTTCTGCGAACCCATCCAGACTGTCGCCAACAGCTCCTGAGCAATCAGTGTTGACGAGTTTCACTGCTTGCTGCTACACACTCAAGTCCATGTCAGAAGCGCTGCTGCAAGACTGTCACACTTGAGAGGCTGTGCCTGTTCCACAGCCTGCATCCTGGAGGGTAAGACCTTTTTTTTATCTATACATTTTAAAAATGCTATACAGGGTCACAGTGTGGGTCCTTTATGCCTCGATAGGATCAAGGGTTAATATGTCCTTCAGGGAGATTATATGAACAGTTTGGGCATTTATATCTGCTTAATGTGAGAGGTTTTAGGCTCATAGGCTGTGTGTTTTTGGCTTGGAACAAACAGGTTTCACTTTCGTTTTTAAAGTGTTGCGCAGCTCATAATAGCTTGGCACCCTTTTTCATAGCAGGGGAAGTCCTGTCTTACATACCACGTGACCAGGTGCAGTCTCTTTAATTTCCTAAAATCTTGCTGCAGATATCACTCCTGAGGAGAGCGTTTTCACTGTTAGCTCTCTGGGTCTAGGAGGTGGTGAGTGCCCCAGCCATTGGAAATATTAAGGTGCCATTTTTTTAAAATAAAAGCGTTTCTTTTTGATTGTCCTTCTGTGGGTATACAAAGCTATGGAGGACTCTGATACTACATTAGAAGGTTCAGCTCCTTCTGTACTGATTAATAATTCCCGTTAATATTGTAAGGAGGCTTTGGTTTGCCGCCTGCTCAATTTTGTTCCATTTGCTTAAACACTGTTCTAAAGTCTAAGAAGAGAAATTACTACCCTTTCTACATTACCCGCTCTACATTACCCGCTCCACATACAGTTCCCCGCGGCTCAACTAATCCTCCATCTGGAGGGGGCTACTATAGGAATTTGCATTAGACACTTTTTTCGAGTGGACTTTACCACAAAGTTACAATCGGCGGCGTCTGCATCCCTGAGTGCCTTACCTCACTCTAACAAACACAAGAGAAAGGTTAAACATACTTCTCCTGACCTAGAGTCATCTAAATATTTGTCGGATTTAGCTAATATATCCCAGCTATCCGAGGATGAGTTAACCTTTGTAGCTTCAGAGGGTGAACTTTCTGAGTCGGAGACTTCAGTTACTAAACTTCCTTCAGCGGAGGAACCCTCCTTTAGATTTAAAATTGAGCATCTGCATTTTTTTTTTATTAAAATAGGTTCTGTCTACTCTAGAGTTTCCAGAGGCTAAACTCCCTGAGGAGCCTAAGATCCCTAAATTAGACAGGGTTTACAAAGATAGGAAGGTCCCTCTGACTTTTCCTGTGCCAGTTAAAGGGATATTTCAGCCAAAAATGGAAACCACATGGGTGCATTTCGGTATTGAACAGAAGCAATTTTGTAATATACATGCATTAGCAAAAATGTTTCTAATAAAAGCTATAGCTGTTACAAAAGTGTATTTAAGTATGCACCGTGCACCAGCATTTTAAACAAAGCACTTAATCAGAGAGCCTAAGGTGCTTGTACCATCTGTTAATGACTCGATTTGTTACTTGCTGAGATGATACAAGCCCCAGTGATGATCTGAGCAGCTGCAATATTTAAAACGTGGGTGCAGTAAAAATATCTAGCTATGCTTCACATGCACGTGCAGAGAAAAATGTTAACACTAAAACAGTGATAACTTTTACTAGAAGCATTTTTGCCAATACATGTATATTGCAAAATGTTTCTCTTCAAAGATGTAATTAATCTATGTACATTTATATTTTGACTGGAATGTCCCCTTAAGATGGCGACCATTATTAGTAACGAATGGGAAAGAGTAGGAACTTCTTTTTCCCCCTCGTCTACTTTTTAAAAATTATTCTCGGTCCCTGACTCTCAATTAGATTTGTGGGGCTCCACCCCAAAGGTGGATGTCGCTATCTCCACGCTGGCTAAGCCTACTACTATCCCTTTGGAGAATAGTTCTTCTTTTATAGGGCCTATGGATAAAAAAAAATGGAAACTTTTCTGAGGAAGATGTTTCAACATAGAGGGTTTTTATTTCAACCAGCAGCAGCTGTAGCCGTAGTTGCTGGAGCAGCTACCTACTGGTGCGACACTCTGTCAGGGCTCATTAAGGTGGAGACTCAACTTCGAGGATATTCAAGAAAGAATTAAGGCACTGAGAATTGCTAGCTACTTCATCTGTGACGCGAATATGCAGATTATTTGCATAAATGCAAAGGTTGCTGGCTTTGTAGTTCTAGCCCGCCGGGCTCTCTGGTTGAAGTCTTGGTCTGCGGATAGGACTTCTAAATCCAGACTCCTTTCTCTTCCATTTAAGGGGAAGCTTTTATTCGCTCCAGGGCTGGACTCCATTATCTCTATGGTTACAGGAAGGAAGGGTGCCTTCCTAACGTAAGATAAGAAGAATAGGCCTAAGAGAAGGCAAATGTCAAATTTTCGTTCCTTTCATGCTGACAAGTCGCAATGAAAGCAGTCCTCTTCCAAGTCTCAGCAGTCCAAGAGTACTTGGAAGCCCGCTCACTCCTGGAATAAGTCCAAACAGACTAAAAAGCGCGCAGAGATCAAATCAGCATGAAGGGGCGGCCCCCGATCCGGAATTGGATCGAGTACGGAGCAGACTGTCTCTTTTTTCAGACGCCTGGTTCCAGGATGTACAAGATCCTTGGGTCCTGGAGGTTGTATCTCAAGGATACAGGATAGGATTCAAGTCTCATCCGCCCAGGCGCATATTCCTATTCTCCAGTCTTTTGACAAGACCAGAAAAGTGGTCTGCCTTATTTGGTTGCGTATGGGATCTCTTCTCTCTAGGAGTAATTGTCCCGGTACCTAAAGCAGAAAGAGGTTTGGTGTTTATTCAAACCTTTTCGTGGTTAAAAAGGAGGGAACTTTTTATCCAATTCTGGACTTAAAGTGCCTAAACAAGTTTCTGAGTGTTCCCTCTTTCAAGATAGAGACAATACGGTCAATCCTTCCTCTGGTTCAGGAAGGACAGTTTATGACCACAATAGACCTGAAGGAAGCATACCTTCACGTTCCAATTTACAGGGAACATTTTCAGTTCCTGAGGTTTGCTTTTCTGAACCAGCAGTTCCAGTTCATAGCTCTATCATTTTGCCTAGGTACTGCTAGAAGGATATTTACAAAGGTTCTGGGGGCTCTTCTAGCCATTGCCAGAACACAAGGTATTGCAGTAGCACCTTACCTGGACGATATCTTGGTACAGACACCATCATTTCGTCTAGCAGAAGAACATTCGTAGTCCCTTCTCAGTCTTCTTCGATCAAATGGATGGAAGATAAACTTGTACTTGGAGTAAGAGAACTCTTTTCCAAGGGTGAGTTTCCTGAAAACTATAATAGACTCCATATCCATGAGAATATTCCTCACAGATAAGAGACGTTGCAAGCTAACTTCTGCATGTTTTGCCCTCCAGGCCTCCTTGAGACCCTCAGTTGCTCAGAGCATGGAGGTAATCAGACTCATGGTGTCCTGCATGGAGGTCATTCCTTTTGCCAGATTCCATCTCAGACCCTTACAACTATGCATGCTGAGACAAGGGAACGGCGACCATTCAGATCTGTCTCAACAGATTGTGCTGGACAGCCTGTCGAGAGACACGCTCTCCTGGTGGCTCTGTCCAAATCATCAGTACCAAGACACATGCTTTTTGAGACCGTCCTGGGAGATTGTGACTACGGACGCAAGCCTTTCCGGCTGGGGAGCTGTTTGAGGTGCCAAGAAGGCACAAGGTTTGTAGACTCAGTTGGAGTCCTCCCTTCCGATCAATATTTTCGAACTCTGGGCAATCTTCAATGCATTGAAGGCATGGCCCCTTCTGGGTTCGTCCCAGTTTATCAGATTACAATCAGACAATATAACCTTTGTTGCCTACATCAACCATCAGAAGTCCCTTGGCAATGAGAGAAGTATCTCAGATACTAGATTGGGCGGAGAGTCACAGATGTATGCTGTCAGCAATCCACATTGTGTGGTGTGTGGACAACTGGGCAGCGGACTTTCTCAGCAGGCAATCCTTTCACCCAGGGAAATGGTCTCTCCATCCGAGGTGTTTGCAGATATATGCAGCGAGTGGGGGACACCGGAGAAAGATCTCATGGCATCCTGCCTCAATACCAAGCTACCCAGGTACGGGTCGAGGGATCCTCAGGTGGAACTGATAGATGCCCTATCAGTACCATGTACTTGTAGTGGTGTGAAGAGCATGGCTTTTCCTGGCATAAGGTTGCCAGAATTTTAGCTTTTTCTCCAGGATGGACTGGAGAAGGGTTTATCTCCTAGTTCCCTAAAGGGACAGATATCAGCCCTGTCGGTGTTACTGCACAAATGATTGGCCGAGCTACCGGATGTGCAGTCCTTTGTTAAGACTCTGGCTAGGATCAGATCTGTGTTTTGATCTGGGGCTCTGCCTTGGAGTCTCAATCTTTTTCTTATTGTTTTGCAGCAGGCTCCGTTTGAGCCTATGCATACTGTTGACATTAAATGATTATCTTGGAAGGTTCTTTTTTGTTTGCTATTGCCTCTGCGCGCAGAAATTATGAGATTTCTGCTTTGCAATGTGATTTCCCTTATCTGGTTTTTCATGGGGATAATGCGGTTTTATGCACTAAACTAGGGTTCCTCCCTAAGGTGGTATCGAATTGTTACATTAATCAATAAATTGTTGTTTCTTCCTTGTGTCCTAATCCTTCTTCAGCGAAGGAACGTTTGCTTCACTATCTAGATCTGGTTTGTGCCTTGAAGTTCTATCTTCAGGCTACTAAGGTTTTTCATCTATATGGGGAAGCGTAAGGGGCAGAAGGCTACTACGACTTCTCTATCTTTCTGGTTGAAGAGTGTCATCAGCTTAGCTAATGAGACAGCAAGACAAAAGCCTCCTGAGAGGATAACGGCTTATTCCACTAGAGCAGTGGCTTCTTCTTGGGCTTTTAAAAACAAAGTCTCAATGGATCAGATTTGTAAGACGGCTACCTGGTCCTCCTTACACACTGTTTCTAAATTTTACAAGTTTGATGTGTTTGCCTTGGATGAAGCAGCTTTTGGGAGAAAAGTTTTGCAGACTGTGGTGCCCTCAGAATAGGGTCCGCCTCTTTTTTCTGTTCCCTCCTGTTATTCATTCAGTGTCCTCTGGAGCTTGGGTATAGTTTTCCCAACAGTAAGGAATGAAGTTGTGGACTCTCCCTGCCTTATGGAAGGAAAACAATTTATGCTTACCAGATAAATTCCTTTCCTTCCTGGCAGGGAGAGTCCACGACCCCACCTGTAATTTATGTTTTTGATGGGCGGCTCCCTTTTTTATATTATTTCTTCTGGCACCTTTATACCCTACCTGATGTTTCTCTTACTTTTCCTTGTAAACTCGGCAGAATGACTGGGGAATAGGGGAAGTAGGAGGGATATTTCTCCTCCTGGTGGCCAGGTGTTGTATTTCCCAACAGTAAAGAATGAAGTCGTTGACTCTCCCTTGCAGGAAGGAAAGGAAATTATCTGGTAAGCATAAATTATGTTTTTAATGGTTAATGTGTATTCTAAAATTAATTTAATGATTGAGAGAAGTACAAAATAAATGTAACAAGAACAGGGGATGCTCTTATTCATATTGTTTCTGACACAGTCACCCTACATGCACAAGGTGTGAACTCCTGGGTATGTCAAACATGCTTAAAGTAAACAACAAAAACTCCCAGGGTGCTTGTATACTCTGGCAGATTGTGTGTGTTCCGTGGGGAACAGACACATTGCCATATAACATAGATTTGGATGCTATCATTAAATACAAAGGTGCAGGAGTTCTAGCTATTTTGTCACTCTATAACAGTGCTTTCCAAACTGTGTCGTGAAACAGTGTGTCGGCGGCAGTATGTAGGTGTGGCCCTGCTTCAGCACCAATTTTTTTTAATTTAAAATTATTTTTAAAGGTTTTTTTTGGTTTCAAACTTTCCGCCTGCCACGCATATCACATGGTTGACATGTGATTGATACCTAGTGGGTCACAGATCATCTTAACCTATTGGCGCAGCTTAGCGGGAACTGAAACTATTCCCATTAGCGGCACATTGGCTTCTGACTGCACATGTAGTCTCCTCAATCAGCTCGTGACTGCATGTGTAGTCAGTGAGTGGGACAGCATTGCGTTTGCAGCGCAGGCAGTAGTCAGTCGGACTCGCAGAGCTCTGAGGGCAGAAGTCAAAGTGGTTTTTTTGCAGCTAGCTTAAAAATGCTTGATGATGAAATGCGAGTGTCTTTATCTAATATTCCACTAAATATTCAGAAACTGTGTTCATCCCATCAACCTCATACATCCCATTAAAATAGTAAGTAGCTATTGGTGTTAAACTTTTTTTAATTCTTGCACATACATACTTTTACTTGTAAATACATTTCTTTATAATATAATTTATGTATGTGTCCGTATCTCTTAAAACTAGTTAGTTTAACCTCCTGTTTGATAGTACAACTGAATTACTGTGTCGCGAAATGATGTAGGTCTAAAAAGTGTGTCACCAACATGAAAAGTTTGGAAAGCTCTGCTCTATAAGAAGACATCATTTAGCCTGGAGCATGATTGGAGTGATTCTTTGCAGGGGAAATGTCAGAGGTCCTAAGCTTGCAGACCTGAAATACCCAGCTGTTACAGATATCTCACATTTGTTCAATATAAACTGAATATACCTTGCTAAAGATTTCTTACAGCGTTTCCTGTTAAAATAGACATAGTGCACAATTTATTATTCCCTAAATTATTATTACAAAAATGCATACCTCAATCTATGTGTTTAATATGAAAAGGGGTTAAAAACACAGTTAAAGTCGGCACAAAAGCCACAATACATTACTATTCCTGAGCTGGGCATGTCCATTGATTGGCAGATACGTACATATGCTGACTCACAGGTTGGTCCAGCTCAAGACTAGCTATGAATTGGAGCTCCTGAGGGGACTTCAATTACAATAAAATGCTCAGACTTTTTACGTCACTATAAAGTCAGTATTTCTGCAAAATGCAGCCAACGATAATATTTCCTACTCAGTAAAATTTAATAAGGATGTTTATTTGTTGTTTAAAATGTTCATATTGTTTCAGTCTGTTTTTCTCTAACTAACATTTTTAAGCAGTGAAAGTACAACAATCTTCTGCAAATTGTTTTTATAAGAAAACCAGATAAACCCTAATAAAACAAATGATGTATTTTATTGGTTTAAAGACAATGTGGTCTCATTGGTTGTTCTCACGCATTAAAGGGACATTAAACAGTACAACTACAGTAGGATGGTTTCTACTTACCAAGCTATTGATTTCCCTCCTGTACCTGATGCTCTCTTTAAAGTTGTTCTCTTATTTTAACTCATTATAGAATCCAGCTGGTAAAGCTCTGCATTTTATATTGGATGCCGCCATCTTGTAGCTCACGTACTTTTGCTTTTTAACAGCTGTAGCTATCACTTCAGTTTAGGTCACATAATAGAGAGCAGGAGTGTTACATGTTTGCAGATTTTTTGCAAAGTTTAAAAGTTAAATAACAAATAGAAGCTCCAAGATGACAGTGCCCAGGGGGAAGATGCAGAGCTTCACTAACTGATGCTCGTAATGGGTTAAAAGAGAGACTGAAGAAAAATGCAGGCCCAGGAGAAAAAAAAAACAATATCATGGTGAGTAGTAACCATTCTATTGTAGTTGTACTCAGCAGTATAATGTCCCTTTAAGGATTAACACCTTTGAAAATGCCTGATCAATATATATTTTTGCTGCAGAATTACTAAATATTTTATAAACATTTTCTCTTCAATTACCTTCCCATCCACATATATAACTCTTTTTCCAGACGTAGTTCCATGTTCAAACTCAATCTTGTGGACGCCATCACTGAGTGCAACTTCCCACACAGCAACAAGGTCGGACATTTTCTCAAGACGTCCGTAACGTGATCTTAGAAGGAACAAAGTAGCACCCAAGGAAGAAAGAGCATATATAATAGGGTTGATTCAGTGATTAAATAATGATTTCACACTTAAACTCTTTCCTATACTAGATCCCTGACTGCTCTGTGCAGACAGATTACCTTGTACACTGACACTAAGATCATTAAGAATACTTTAATATTGATAGGATTAAACACCAGGAGGAAAGGAGACAACCAGATTATGTATTTGTAGAAGAAACTACCCAGTGGAGAGGTAAGAAGCAAAAAAAAAAAAAAGAAACATGAATAGAAAACAAAAGATGATCATTTGTTCTCGAGTTTGTGCTGTGCAATATCACTAAAGTAGTCAGCAGCTGAAAGGGTAATTCTGATTTACAAATATCTGAAGTTGAATTAGTCTATTCAAGGTATTCACAGGAATGTTGTTAAATAACTTCTAGAAAGATAAAAGTATATTATAGTAGATTTAGACATATTTTGTCACAGTTTTATCTCTTTATTATCATGTTTAGCTTCACTGCTGATCATCAATGTAATGCTATAATCCTTATGAGTTTGTCCTTTCCTGCCGTAATAGGTCAGACATGCAGTGTAACACACTAGCAGGGGTGATTTAACCCTCTTATTGCCAGAAACACTAGTGAGTATATATATATATATATATATATATATATATATATTTATTTACATACATATACACACATACACACATAAATGATGGTTAGATGCAGTGTGGGGGCTACAGACATCATGCATTTAGTGTAGTTCCCATTCCAACCATGTCATACTCTATTCAAATTTATAACCATAATACTGGGCAAAAATCCTTTAAAAAATACAAAATGCAGAACTGCTGTAGGCAAAGACATAGCTTACAAATCCTGACAGCAGGCCCAGATTTTGTGGTACCGTCACTGGCACTGTGACGTTTTAGATACATTAGTGTGAGAAAAACTATGATGATCCAGATAAAAGCAAACAGGAAACTAGTTGAGGTATTTACCAACTGGCCTCATGGAAAAGCTGATTTTTGTACTAATTCCAAGTACTGACAATTAGTTTACCCTTTTATCTATTTGCTATGTTTTCTACACTAGTTATATTAAAGGAACACTAAACACAATTTTTTTCTTTCATCATTCAGATAGAGCATGCAATTTTAAGCAACTTTCTAATTTTCTTCTGTTATCAATTTTTCTTCGTTCTCTTGTTATCTTTATTTAAAAAGCAGGAATGTGATGCATAGGAGTCTGCCCATTTTTGGTTGGGAACCTGGGTTATGCCTGTTTATTGGTGGGTAAATGACAGCCTCCAATAAGCAAGTGCTTTCCATGGTGCTGAACCTAAAATGGGCTGGCTGCTAAGATTTACATTCATGATTTTCAAATAAAGATAGCAAGAGAATTAAGAAAAATTGATAATAGGAGTAAAATTAGAAAGTTGCTTAAAATTGCATGCTCTATCTGAATCATGAAAGAAAAAATTTGGGTTCAGTGTCTGTTTAAACAACGGGGCTAATTGTTAGAGATCTGTTATTTTACTGGAGATACAAAAGTAGTCTGACATCAAAGAAGAACACTATTTTGTCTGGTATCTTAATACAGGGTTTATTATCTGTCATAACTTACAAATTATATTATGCTTTATATAAAATTGACACTATTTGCTTGCTGTATATTTCTACTCAGATGACACATACATAATTGGGAAAAAAAGACATTAAAACACCTACATGAAAAGCTAAATATCATATAGTCTCCTCTTGAAACCTCAACAAGAATATGTTGGGCAACTTGATGCCGGTGTTCTAAAAGAAGTTGTCTACCACGTAAGGAATGCACGACCTTCCGGTGACGTGAATCAGCTGCTGGAGGTTTGTGGCGCTCACCGGTCTCATATCAGATTAAGTCTCAAACGCCCCCTACCTCCCTTACGTCACATAAGGAGAAGTTGCACGGTGTCGCTTGAGTTTTGACGAAGGATATACGCTGATTAAAAAGTATCATCATACATTAATAAGACAATTAATTATTTAGGTTTATGTTGCATTGTTAATTAAAAGACTGCCTTAATGTGGATGCTGAGTAGATTAACAGATTAAAATATAAACTATATAATAAATGCTCATATTACATCTGAAACAAGTTGTTTACACCAATGTTTCTGCAGAAATAATAATTAAAAAAAAATGCATATTGTCTAGTGGAGATGGAGGGGGTAAAACGCCTCCTGGAATTTTGTCTACCTTTTCAGTTTCTACTACTAGTGCATTTTTTTTTATTTATGGGGTGAAGACCTTCTGTGCTTCTGCTTCTCTGCCTCCCCTCTTATAACAGCAGTAGTACTACCGGATACTGGAGTCATGACAGTACCGCTGGTGCTTTAATTTTCTTAGGCAGACTGGCTGGTTGGCATGTAATACTCCACCCTCAGATTGTTACACAGTGAAGGGACTGGCTGAACTTGGTGACTGAGTATAAGGGGTTGTGCAAGTCGTTGCAGCCGTTGTGTGGTGGTGTACAGATTCTGTGACCCGTCTGGCGCACTTTCTGGTTGCAAAATCCGATGACAGACAGCTTGTTCCGTCTGATTTTGCAACCAGTAACGTGCACTCAGGAATGTGGTGCCATATTCCTTGACCAGTGTAAATCAACCGTTTTAAGGAGGTTAGCGCATGCGCAGTGAGCGCCACAAACCTCCAACAGCTGATTACACGTCACCGGAAGTGACGTGGTGGACACATTCCTATGGTAGACATCTTATTTTAGAACACTGACAAGCCTTTCCTTTACTAATTGAATGCTACTCTCAAGAGCGCTAGATTGGTTTGAAACCAGATACACAAATGTAAACAGCACAATGCCTGTCTGTTTCGCCTCCTGTCAGGTTTACTGATCTATTTGCATATCATGGGGAGACTGATCACACCAATCAATTGCTGCAGTTGTAAAAAAGCAAATATCCCTGACAGTAAGAAGGCTGATTTCATTTAGACTCAATTAGTTTCACTTTTAAAATAAAATCACATGATGAAAATATCTCTTCGTATCCAAATGGATTTCAATACATGGATTAAGTGCATGGCGTTATTATTATCATTATTATTACTACCGCTGAATATTCTGCAGAGCTTTCAAACATTTGTTATGTCCCAATATCACTATACTGTTACCACAAGCAATGGTGCTCTCCTATAGAATTAAAAAGTGAAATTGGTTGGTGTAGGTAGTAGCTGGCATGTGGATCTTTTCTCTTATTCTGGATATAGAACACAGTGGCCCCTTCAGAGCTAACACTATAAATACTGGCTTCTTTGTGTATCTCCATGTTCAGATGCTGAGTGTAATGCCATAGTTTAATAATTTCCGAGCTTGAACAAATTATCCAAAATCTTTGGACAACTAAAGAAACACATTAGTGTCGAGAGGGTGTCTTGACTCACTTGGTAATAATAAGAACTCAAAACAAAAGAACAGAAATTCAAGCATACACACCGAATGAGCGGTTTTACCTTCAGCACTAACACGCTTGCTTGCTTGCTATTAACTGCTTATGCTTACATCCTGGCTTGAAATTTACTGTCAAACTATATACATATGACCATCAACTGTATTGTATGTGACGAATTGCTCATGCTATATGTTAAACTTATTACTATGTTCAAACATTATTGTGCATATCCTGAGGGCTCGTATGCATTGACCACTTAGATCTCACATTTCTAACCTGCCCGACAACATATACCTCAGCTTATGAGGTGTCGGTAGCAGCTGGGTGTAGTTGGTCTCTACAGCGCTTTTCCCTCTGTATATTACATTCCTTTTGTATCTATAAATTTGCATGCCTGTTATTTACTTACCGTATTGATAAGACTGCCGTTTCTCTCTTAGATCCCATTTTTTCAATTACCTGCCCAGCCGTGACCTCTAATATGGGGTGCTGTGTGCAGCAGGGTGTAGAGAAAATGACATGCCTTGCAATATCTGAGTCTCTACCTCATTATTTGTTGATATAAGCTATTTTTAAAGTATCTTCAATCGCACATCCCCTGACCGGTCAGGTTCAGTGTATTATGTATGACACAGCTATCATTATTACTATGGTGTGTATATGGTGCAACTGACCAGAATAACCGCTTTATATATATTCCATCTTTCACATTGTAAGGGGGGAGGTGTCTACTCTGCCCATACCCTTGTTATCTCTACTATTATGCTAGTAAAAAAAATTATTTTTCAAAAAGAGTGCTGAAATCCCTGTCTTTTTTCATTCTGGTCGACTTACTCTGGATGATTTCTCTTGTTAATAAAAACATTCCATATATATATATATATATATATATATATATATATATATATATATATATATATATATATAAATAAATAAATACACATAATTTACATTAAACAAAAATTGTAAGCCAAATAATTATGTACCTCTATATCTGACAACAATTTTGCAATGGATAATGCAGCTTTATTTTGTCAAATGATTGTATTGTTACGTTTTTCTTTTTACTGATGTCCTAGTCGCCCAAAACAAAAGGGACTATTGCTAATCAATTAGAAACTAAGTCACATAAATAGGATTTGGGCATGACTGTTCTTTGCAATATTACCTTTCTTCTCAATCTAATAGCTAAATATATATTTATATGTACACACAATAATATTACACCTTGTATGCCAACTGCTACTGAGAATGCCTTGAATGATTAAAAGAGCAAATGACTAGATAGAGAAGGTGAGGGAAAGTGTGAAGAAAAACATACGTTTATAGAAAGTAAATAACATTAACTCAATTCCCTGGAGAAAGTGGAACAAGCACAATTTTTAGATCTATTTGACTGCAAAAGGTAGCAAAATAACTAATTTATTGTAAATGTTATTTCAATATTGAATAATTTATGCATTGCTAAACTTTAAGTTTAATGGCCCTTTAAACTTAAAAACAAAAATTAATATATATTTTTTTAGATTGTAACAAGAGTCCTAAAGTCTTTGGGGTTAATTCTTATGTAATCTACAGTATACACAATATATCAAATCTGGTACAATTATTTGAACCTACAAAAATCCTGTACTCCACCTGTACACTAAATACATTCTGGAAGCAGATACATTTAATAGACATTAAATATAGTCTGCTCTACTTTAGCTAATGTATAACTGTTCCGGAAGTCTCAGCAGGGGGGATAAATTAAAAAGCTATTAAACATAAGTAACAACAGGGTAATGCCAATTACTTTATGGAGACTGGTACAAGGATGTTTTTGTGTTTGTTCCGATTGCCAATTTATGCTTTTATAAAACTCTGCAGGTTTCTAATGCAGGCTTAGCAGCATCGTCTAATATGAACTGTTACCATTTAGAGTTAAGTGAAATTACCTGACTTCCTCTTCATATACTGTGACCTCCTCGCGGGATGCCATAGCAAAATAAACCAGTCGCTAATCCAAAAGCAGCAAGAAAGAAAGGGAACCAAAGCAGAAAACTAAAGTACCTCAATAAATTAGCTGTATTACACAAATGCAAGAAAGCAGAGGGAGATGCATTTTACAATTCATTCTGGATTGGAACATCAGAAAAGTACAGTTGTAAAAATCATAAGGGAAGAACATAAACATTAAAGGGACAGTCAAGTCCAAAAAAAACTTTCATGTTTCAAATAGGGCATGTAATTTTAAACAACTTTCCAATTTACTTTTATCACCAATTTTGCTTTGTTCTCTTGGTATTCTTAGTTGAAAGCTAAACCTAGGAGGTTCATATGCTAATTTCTTAGACCTTGAAGGCCGCCTCTAATCTAAATGCATTTTGATAGTTTTTCACCACTAGAGGGCATTAGTTCACATGTTTCATATAGATAACATTGAGCTCATGCACATGAATTTACCATGGAGACAGCTCTGATTGGCTAAAATGCAAGTCTGTCAAAAGAACTGAAATAAGGGGACAGTCTGCTGAGGCTTAGATACAAGGTAATTACAGAGGTAAAACGTGTATAATTATAACTGTGTTGGTTATGCAAAACTGGGGACTGGGTAATTAAGGGATTATCTATCTTTTAAAACAACAATTCTGGTGTTGACTGTCCCTTTAATGAAAAAGGTCATGCTTCAAAGTCAGAGTGATTGAATAAAGCCTACTAAGGTATGCTCTTCAATAAAGGATACAAGTGAATGAATCAAATGTGATATTAAAAGTAAATTGGAAAGCTGTTTAAAATGTGATGTTTTATTTGAATCATGAAAGAAAATGTTTGGGTTTCATGTCCCTTTAAAGGGAAGCTAATTATATAAATGTATGGTATATGTCAGAAATTAAAGGGACATTAAACTACTGGACACAGCTACAATAGCATAGGTACTACTCACCATACTATTAATTCTTCTCCTGTGCCTGCAGCTTTCTTCAAAGCTGTCATCTTATTCTAACCCCTTGCTGGTATGGTTTGGTCTAGCGGCACATCTTGCAGTTTAGGTATTCTTGCACTATGTGACAGAAGCAGTGCACATTCATAGATCAGCGACATTGCCAAGTTTTTTTATAGCTGTATTGTGCACTTCAGGTTAGTGTGCAGGAACTTTACATATTATGCTGAGTCTGCATCACTTTATATTATTCATGTGGTCCTTTGATATAGGTTATGTATCTGTGCACTGTGAAAAAGGCTAGAAACATCACTGACCTGTGAATGTTCACCACTTCTATCACAGGAAGAAGTGAGCTCCAAGATGGAAGTGCCCAGTATGAAAATGCTGTTCCAGACCGTGGTGCCGGTCTGTTAGCTTGCACACCTGCAAACAATTTGCAACCCCATTGGTGGGGGTTACCTTGGTGCTTGTACACATTGGACTTACCAGTATGAAAATGCTGAGCTCCACCAACAGACACTTGTAAAGTGAATGGCTCTGAAGAGAGCTGCAGACACAGGAAGAAAAACAACAGCCTAACGAGGAGAACCATTCTGCAAAGTTTCGTCCAACAGTTTAATGTCCCTTTAAGCATTACATAGCACAATATCTGAAAATTAAAGTTTTTAAAAGCATTTAAAATTGTCATTGTGTTAGCAGAATGTCCAGGGATTTGTAAATCTCATTCAGTCCAGGAACACAACTATTAAACACTCTTTTGGTCTGCTTTGCTGTTGTTGCATTGAAAACCAGATGTAAATGATCTCCTGTACTAATGTAAGCATTCATTGTCCAATGCAGTGATGGCGACCTTGACTCCAGATGATTCAGAACAACATTTCCCATGATGCTTAGGCACTCTGCAGTCCAGGTGAACATCATGGGGAATGTAGTTCTGAAACACAAGGTGTACCAAGGTTCACCATCACTGGTCGGTCTAACGTGTTGCAGGATCAGACAAACTGTAACATACTTAAAAGGGCATAAACTGAAATAAGATGATAATATAATGCATTAGAGCATATTGTTATTGTTCTATTGATTGAATATAATTATGTGTTTAACCTCAAATGTATTCAGCAATGAAGCAAGAATTAATTGTCTCTCTGAATCCAGTATTATTATTTTTTTTTTCTTAAAAATAAACAATACATTAAACAAACCTATGCAATAAAAATCACAAATATAGAAAAACAAACATAAACAACATCAGTTATATAGCTGCGTTTTTTGGTAGGAAAAAATAAATAAAAAATAAAATAATTATTTTTCTTAATCTGCCGACATTAATCTGTCAACATTTTAACTAGGATAGTTAGTGTTAACAATTAATAATTGTTCAATTAATAATTGTTAGGGGTAAGGAAAATTATTATCCTTATATTTGTTTCCACAACTCTTTCTTCCCAAAAAAAATATTTTCCATGTTTTAAATTAAAGGGATACTGAACCCAAATGTTTTCTTTCATGATTGAGATAAAACATGCAATTTTAAGCCACTTTCTAATTTACTTCCATTATCAATTTTTTTTGGTTCTCTTGGTATCTTTATTTGAAAAAGCAGGAATGTAAGCTTGCAAGCCAGCCCATCTTTGGTTCAGCACCTGGGTAATGCATGCTGATTGGTGGCTACATGTAGCCACCAATCAGCAAGCACTATCCAGGATCTGAACCAAAAATGGGCCGGGTCCTATGCTATGTCATAGTAAATTAACTGATTTGCTAACTAATCAATTAAATTAACTTATGCAATGACATGTAAAATTTCATGACCATAAATACATTCTCAAATTAATGCACATAAATATTTTAAAACATACCCTGTCCGTCAATGGAGACCAGTTTCACATAAGTGCAGTGATTGTCCTATGAATTAAGTAACACAGATTGAACCAAGGATTCAAGTATTATCCAGACAGGTCTAAATATAGTTGGATTTGAAATATATACTGTGAACTCTATACTGCATGTTATGAGAAAAGGCTTAAATAGGTATAAAACAGTGCTCCTTAAATAAAAACAATGTTAAATAGAAGTAAACATAAAAAGAAAACAGAATTTGTGAAAATAAAATACAGCAAACAACTTACTTGTTTATTTGCAAAATTCTCAGTATAGCCAATGCCCTCAGGGAGATAACAAAGCGGAAGTGTTGATAACCTAGGGTGCATTCAGGCCCCTTCTGAGCATGGGCAAAACTGACTCCATGTTTATCTAGTATTCACTGAATAGTAAACCAGCTCATGTTACTCTAAGTTTTATTATATCAAGCTACATATGCTTTCCTGTAGAGACCCCTAAACACTTGTAGGGCTGTGACAAGAAGTAATGGACACAGCACAAATTAAGTTAAAAATAAAGAAAAAAACATGTAAAATCCTTGTTATATTAATGAAGAATTCATATTAAAATTATTTCTATTGAAAGGGACAGGACTCATGATTCAGATAGAGCATACAATTTTAAACAACTTCATGGTTTACTTCTTTTATGCAATTAGCTGTGTTCTTTTGGTATCTTTTGTTAAAAAGTAGGGACGTAATCTCATGCATGCACATGTCTAGGACACTATGGCAGCAGTTTTGCAAGAATGTTATCAATAAGCAAGACCACTATGAAGCATCATTTCCTGTCATGTAGTGCTTCAGACACTCTCTTCAATAAAGAATACCATGGGAAGAAAACAAATTTGATATAAGTAAATTGGAAACTTTTTTTAAATTCTATGCTCTGTGTGAATCACAAAATACAAAATTGGGTTTCATATCCTTTTAAGTATATGCCACTGCTTAGTGTTTTTTCTATTACAACAACAGACTGCTTTATATACTGTTAAATCATGCTTGGTTTCAAACGAATACTGAGCTAGACAAATCCTGCAATGCAGGTAGCCATGGTTGCTAAAATGATGTTTCTGTGTATGTAGGTTGTGCTGTATTTGTACTGCTGGGTGTCTATGTAAAGCAGAGTGTTTATTAGTAAAGTTTATCAGGACAAGTCAGATAGTATTGTATTTCTAATGCTGAAACCTCTTGACTACAGCATTTCAGGACAGACTCAGTTTCTTCCTTAGTGTCCTGTGGTCTTTAGAGTACACATTATAAGAAGGCTAGGTTTCTACTTCATATATGGTGACCTCATGGGTGCAGGTATGGGCACCAGATTCAGCACTCGTCTGACATCTAACAGGTGACATCGGTATATTATTAAGACGGACCCATTAATTAATTAGCACAAGGACAGGAAAATACATTTACAAAGATTATCCTATTGTCAGACAGCTGCTCTCTACCACAGTCGATTTGTTTAACCAGCTGATATAAGGGCTTCTCTTTGGCATAATCTCTGCCACTGATTCCCATTTATAACCTCAAATAATTCCATATATTCATCCCCTTTACTACCTCTGGCTGCACCCCACTCACCTCTAATGCAGGGAATTCAGTACGAAGCGGCCTCTGCTACCCAGGCAACAGAGGGATAGCAAACTCCAGGAGGCACAACTGAACCTGCTGAAAGCAACAACCAATGAAAACTGGCGATTTTCGTAAACATCAAACGAGAGGGGCTCTGCGTGTGCGCGGTACAAGTTAGGTTGAGAGCCTGGTTGCTATGGAGATCACTTATGACACCGATTACAGGCAGATGGAATCACCAAATTCTTATGCCGTGATGCAAACTGACGTATCACAGCTACCAAACTATCAGAGTAAAACAGACTCAGATATAAATAGGACAGCAATTTATGAGTATTATATGTTTATCAATTTGTTGTTTTTTGCAGATGACTTTATAAATTAGAAATTCCACCGTTTGTGTCATAGATAATATGTATCCAAATACGCATATAATTTATTGTTCTTCAGTTTTGTCAACATGACTAACATTTTTTATGATCCTTTTCTGAGGAAATAATGGATCGATATATCATCCTGATAAGCAATAACAAAATATATCTAAATATGTCATGAATAAATCTTTGAATTGTTGCAGGACCATTGCAGAGGTTATAAAGCTTTCCATATTAAGATCTAAATTCAGTTTTTCATGTGTGGCCTGCAATAATCCTCACTAGGATCTATAACATAATTTAACTGGCAATACTGATTAAAATGAATGCAATGTGAGCAAACTACTACCTTTTTGTTCCAACAAAGAAAACACCTGCTCCTCCATAGAGAGTATTATTGTGATGAAACAATCTCAGGAAAGACGGACATTTGGCCCACGGATAATAGTCTGATACACAAGTGGCTGTCAGATAACAGTCCGGCCACAAGATAGGTAGATAGATTTGATAGATAGATTAGATAAATAGATGCAATAGATAGATAAATTTGATGATAGATATATTCAATAGATAGATATATAAATAGATTCAATAGATAATTTCACAGACTGAGAATTACAAGACGTGCATACTGGGACCCATGGCTAGGTTCCCAGAGGTGGTTGCGGCGCCCGAGGCTCTGATTAGAACAGAGCACTCAGGAGCGTATCTGCCCTCGGCCAAACTCGGAACATGCTTCGGCATTCTGTCCGTCGGTCAAATGTCCGTCGGACAGAATGCTGTCGGACAAATATCCGTCGGCATTTTGTCAGAGCACCGTCCCACCCGGTTGTTCATTCTGTCCCAGTAGGGTTACCATCTCCGGGTTTCAAATCACGTGTCTGTGTCTGTGGCTCTCCAGCATACTTGGATGCTGATACATTGTTACATACAGCCCTGCTTAGCTCAATGTTCGTGTCCTTCAAAGTTCACATTTAGTAATACAGGCTGAGTGAGCGGCATAGAGTTTTTTAATTTTATAGTACTGCTTGGTTTATTTTTCTAGGAATTTAACACCCCCGACCCCTGGTGACATCACCAGAGATACACGTTTAGGGGAATCATGTGGGTATGACCAGGAGGTGCAGACAGGCAAGATTTTTGGCATGGATCTTGCTTAGGGCGACCATATTGCCGCTTTAAAAAGGGACACATATGAAAAATACATGTCAGGGCTTTTTCAGGGCTGTTTAAAGAAATCTTCTGTATAAGAACCCTGACATATGTATTTTTCATATGTGTCCCTTTTTAAAGCGGTATTATGGTCACCCTAATTCTTGCTTTACTTCATGCAGAATGGCATTTTGGCTGTAATCTTCCTGCATTATGGTATAGCGTAGCCTCTTAAACAGCTTTTAGCATGTGTTTCTTTTTGACTTATTTCATTCAATATCGTATTAATACCTTATCAGTATCTGGTTCTGTTCCTTGATTAGACACATAAAACACATATTACACTGCAGATATTAAATTGTGTGATGTACAGTATATGCTTTTCACTATTTTATGAAATTGATAATTATGCTTGATATTTGGTATTATTTAGATTCTGAGATTTAGATAAATGATTTATTTGCTTATGTTGTGTATGGTTTGCCATGACAACGTAATGGTGCCTTTTTCACTAGGGGGTGGTATTATGGTCTGTGATTCACTTGTTGTTTGACTGAGGAAGGGTAGAGTATCCACAAAACATTACGCACATAAAAGCTACTACTACCACGCCACCTTGACCATGCCCCTGACCACACCACCACTGGCACCACACCAGGTGGTCCCAGTTTCACCTCTAAAAATTATTGTAAGCATATATATATATATATATATATATATATATATATATATATATATATATATATATATATATATGCTAGGATACTATATTATTAGTTTAATTTCTCCCTGTCACAAAGTAATTTCTCCCTGTCACAAAGTTAGAAGATAATTTTAATATAAAATGTTTTTCCATCTAAAACTGTGGTAATAATGTCAGGGAGATGTAGATAGTGCACATAGTAAGATGTTTATAGTTGCAAAAATTCAGGGCAGAGTCTCCTTTTCCTGTCACTCTCCTACTTTGTTATCTTTAACACTGGTTCAAATATGAAATACTATGACCTAGATTTGGAGTTTGGCGTTAGCCGTGAAAACCAGCGTTAGAGGCTCCTAACGCTGGTTTTAGGCTACCGCCGGTATTTGGAGTCACTCAAAATAGGGTCTAACGCTCACTTTTCAGCCGCGACTTTTCCATACCGCAGATCCCCTTACGTCAATTGCGTATCCTATCTTTTCAATGGGATTTTTCTAACTCCGGTATTTAGAGTCGTTTCTGAAGTGAGCGTTAGACATCTAACGACAAAACTCCAGCCGCAGGAAAAAAGTCAGTAGTTAAGAGCTTTCTGGGCTAACGCCGGTTTCTAAAGCTCTTAACTACTGTACTCTAAAGTACACTAACACCCATAAACTACCTATGTACCCCTAAACCGAGGTCCCCCCACATCGCCGACACTCGAATAAATTTTTTTAACCCCTAATCTGCCGACCGCCACCTACGTTATCCTTATGTACCCCTAATCTGCTCCCCCTAACACCGCCGACCCCTGTATTATATTTATTAACCCCTAATCTGCCCCCCTCAACGTCGCCTCCATCTGCCTACACTTATTAACCCCTAATCTGCCGACCGCAAAGCGCCGCCACCTACGTTATCCTTATGTACCCCTAATCTGCTGCCCCTAACACCGCCGACCCCTATATTATATTTATTAACCCCTAATCTGCCCCACTCAACGTCGCCTCCACCTGCCTACACTTATTAACCCCTAATCTGCCGAGCGGACCTGAGCGCTACTATAATAAAGTTATTAACGCCTAATCCGCCTCACTAACCCTATAATAAATAGTATTAACCCCTAATCTGCCCTCCCTAACATCGCCGACACCTAACTTCAAACATTAACCCCTAATCTGCCGACTGGAGCTCACCGCTACTCTAATAAATGTATTAACCCCTAAAGCTAAGTCTAACCCTAACACTAACACCCCCCTAAGTTAAATATAATTTACATCTAATGAAATTAATTAACTCTTATTAAATAAATTATTCCTATTTAAAGATAAATACTTACCTGTAAAATAAATCCTAATATAGCTACAATATAAATTATAATTATATTATAGCTATTTTAGGATTTATATTTATTTTACAGGTAACTTTGTATTTATTTTAACCAGGTACAATAGCTATTAAATAGTTAAGAACTATTTAATAGCTAAAATAGTTAAAATAATTACAAAATTACCTGTAAAATAAATACTAACCTAAGTTACAATTAAACCTAACACTACACTATCAATAAATTAATTAAATAAACTACCTACAATTACCTACAATTAACCTAACACTACACTATCAATAAATTAATTAAATACAATTCCTACAAATAAATACAATTAAATAAACTAGCTAAAGTACAAAAAATAAAAAAGAACTAAGTTACAAAAAATAAAAAAATATTTACAAACATAAGAAAAATATTACAACAATTTTAAACTAATTACACCTACTCTAAGCCCCCTAATAAAATAACAAAGCCCCCCAAAATAAAAAAATGCCCTACCCTATTCTAAATTACTAAAGTTCAAAGCTCTTTAACCTTACCAGCCCTGAACAGGGCCCTTTGCGGGGCATGCCCCAAGAAGTTCAGCTCTTTTGCCTGTAAAAAAAAACATACAATACCCCCCCCCAACATTACAACCCACCACCCACATACCCCTAATCTAACCCAAACCCCCCTTAAATAAACCTAACACTAAGCCCCTGAAGATCTTCCTACCTTATCTTCACCCTGCCAGGTTCACCGATCCGTCCTGAAGAGCTCGTCCGATGTCCTGATCCAAGCCCAAGCGGGGGGCTTTAGAGGTCCATGATCCGGCTGAAGTCTTAATCCAAGCGGGAGCTGAAGAGGTCCATGATCCGGATGAAGTCTTCATCCAAGCGGGAGCTGAAGAGCTCCATGATCCAGATGAAGTCTTCTATCAACTGCATCTTCAATCTTCTTTCTTCCGGATCCATCTTGCAGACCTCCGACGCGGAACATCCTCTTCTCCCGACGCCTACTAGCCGAATGACGGTTCCTTTAAGGGACGTCATCCAAGATGGCTTCCCTCGAATTCCGATTGGCTGATAGGATTCTATCAGCCAATCGGAATTAAGGTAGGAATATTCTGATTGGCTGATGGAATCAGCCAATCAGAATCAAGTTCAATCCGATTGGCTGATCCAATCAGCCAATCAGATTGAGCTCGCATTCTATTGGCTGTTCCGATCAGCCAATAGAATGCGAGCTCAATCTGATTGGCTGATTGGATCAGCCAATCGGATTGAACTTGATTCTGATTGGCTGATTCCATCAGAATATTCCTACCTTAATTCCGATTGGCTGATAGAATCCTATCAGCCAATCGGAATTTGAGGGACGCCATCTTGGATGACGTCCCTTAAAGGAACCGTCATTCGGCTAGTAGGCGTCGGGAGAAGAGGATGTTCCGCGTCGGATGGAAGATGATGGCTCCCGAAGAAAGAAGATTGAAGATGCCGTTGATAGAAGACTTCATCCGGATCATGGACCTCTTCAGCTCCCGCTTGGATGAAGACTTCATCCGGATCATGGACCTCTTCAGCTCCCGCTTGGATGAAGACTTCAGCCGGATCATGGACCTCTTCAGCCCCCCGCTTGGGCTTGGATCAGGACATCGGAGGAGCTCTTCAGGACGGATCGGTGAACCTGGCAGGGTGAAGATAAGGTAGGAAGATCTTCAGGGGCTTAGTGTTAGGTTTATTTAAGGGGGGTTTGGGTTAGATTAGGGGTATGTGGGTGGTGGGTTGTAATGTTGGGGGGGGGGTATTGTATGTTTTTTTTTACAGGCAAAAGAGCTGAACTTCTTGGGGCATGCCCCGCAAAGGGCACTGTTCAGGGCTGGTAAGGTTAAAGAGCTTTGAACTTTAGTAATTTAGAATAGGGTAGGGCATTTTTTTATTTTGGGGGGCTTTTTTATTTTATTAGGGGGCTTAGAGTAGGTGTAATTAGTTTAAAATTGTTGTAATATTTTTCTTATGTTTGTAAATATTTTTTTATTTTTTGTAACTTAGTTCTTTTTTATTTTTTGTACTTTAGCTAGTTTATTTAATTGTATTTATTTGTAGGAATTGTATTTAATTAATTTATTGATAGTGTAGTGTTAGGTTAATTGTAGGTAATTGTAGTTAGTTTATTTAATTAATTTATTGATAGTGTAGTGTTAGGTTTAATTGTAACTTAGGTTAGTATTTATTTTACAGGTAATTTTGTAATTATTTTAACTATTTTAGCTATTAAATAGTTCTTAACTATTTAATAGCTATTGTACCTGGTTAAAATAAATACAAAGTTACCTGTAAAATAAATATAAATCCTAAAATAGCTATAATATAATTATAATTTATATTGTAGCTATATTAGGATTTATTTTACAGGTAAGTATCTTTAAATAGGAATAATTTATTTAATAAGAGTTAATTAATTTCGTTAGATGTAAATTATATTTAATTTAGGGGGGTGTTAGTGTTAGGGTTAGACTTAGCTTTAGGGGTTAATACATTTATTAGAGTAGCGGTGAGCTCCAGTCGGCAGATTAGGGGTTAATAATTGAAGTTAGGTGTCGGCGATGTTAGGGAGGGCAGATTAGGGGTTAATACTATTTATTATAGGGTTAGTGAGGCGGATTAGGGGTTAATAACTTTATTATAGTAGCGCTCAGGTCCGCTCGGCAGATTAGGGGTTAATAAGTGTAGGCAGGTGGAGGCGACGTTGTGGGGGGCAGATTAGGGTTAATAAATATAATATAGGGGTCGGCGATGTTAGGGAAGCAGATTAGGGGTACATAGGGATAATGAATGTAGCGGCGGTTTACGGAGCGGCAGATTAGGGGTTAATAATAATATGCAGGGGTCAGCGATAGCGGGGGCGGCAGATTAGGGGTTAATAAGTGTAAGGTTAGGGGTGTTTAGACTCGGGGTACATGTTAGAGTGTTAAGTGCAGACGTAGGAAGGGTTACCGCATAGCAAACAATGGGGCTGCGTTAGGAGCTGAACGCGGCTTTTTTGCAGGTGTTTGGGTTTTTTTCAGCTCAAACAGCTCCATTGTTTCCTATGGGGGAATCGTGCACGAGCATGTTTTTGAGGCTGGCCGCTTGCGTAAGCAACTCTGGTATCGAGAGTTGAAGCTGCGTTAAAAATGCTCTACGCTCCTTTTTTGGAGCCTAACGCAGCCATTCTGTGGACTCTCAATACCAGAGTTATTTTTATGGTGCGGCCAGAAAAAAGCCGGCGTTAGTTTTTCGGGTCGTTACCGACAAAACTCCAAATCTAGCCGATTGTTCCTAAAAAGTCATATTCATGATGAGGTGAAAGTGTTTTAACCTTGTTTCCCCTCAAAGACATCCACAAATATTAGATAGGCAGATTGTATCTGCATTTCTCAGTACGTTTTAGAGTCATACAGCATCTGGTGTAAATTTACATTGAGAAAGACAGTACTGAGATACAAAATGAAGGATTTAATTAGACCACTGTACAATAGGGCTTTGCTTCTGTAGCCCTATAAGTCCCAGAATGATAATGGCCACTAAAGTCAAAATTAAAGTTTGATGATTCAGATAAAGCATGCAATTTAAAAAAGAAAAAAAGATCCATTATACTTCATCAAGATGTACACATTCATTTTATATACACACTTTCTGAGAGTCCAGTTCCTGATCCTGCTAAACATATGCAAAAGTGTGCAGTATATACATATATTAATTCTGTGATTGGCTGATGGATGTCACATGATACAAACGGATGGAAAATTGGATTCATTTAGAAATGTACCAGAAAACATTCTACTGCATATTTCAAGTTAAACCACACAAGTTCTATAGCATTGTATATTTATTGTGAATTTGTCAAGTAATAAATTCAACTGTATTTATCCTTTAAATAGGAGAGCTCACTACATCAAATGTAATACCTTCTAATAAGGCGTCAGTTTTACTTGTATTAGAGTGGGATCTTGTGTTATGTATTTTTAAATAACTCACTTAAGTTGTATATGTATATGAATTTTTTTAAATATAGTTAAGATGGTATCGATAAACCAGTCACTTGCTTCAGAATCACTTGTTTTGTTTAGATGAGAGGGTTAGGCTTGGGTGAGGCAGGGGTTACTTGTATGTTCAGCTATAGGTATGCAGGAGTGAGGGATTTAAAAGAGAAGTTAAGAAGATAATATTAGGGAGAAGGACAGGAATTTTTATCGAAAAGGTTATAAAAAAATTAAAATGTATGCTTGATTCTTTATGGGTACACTTATAAGCTGTATAATAAAAACATCTGCATAAGAAAACATAATTTATGTAAAAACATACCTGATAAATTAATTTAATTCATGGTGGCAAGAGTCCATGAGCTAGTGACGTATGGGATATACATTCCTACCAGGAGGGGGCAAAGTTTCCCAAACCTCAAATGCCTATAAATACACCTCACTCATACCTCAGTTTAACGTATATCCCAGTTAGTGAGGTGTAAAAGGAGTAAAAGCATAAAAAAGAGGAACAGGATAAATAAAGTGCTTTATATAAAAAAAATCATAACCCCCAAAAAATTGGGTGGGTGTCATGGACTCTTGCCACCATGAAAGAAATTAATTTATCCGGTAAGTTCTTACATAAATTATGTTTTTTTTTTCATATAGGTGGCAAGAGTCCATGAGCTAGTGACGTATGGGATATAATACCCAAGATGTGGAAGTCCACGACTCACTAGAGAGGGAGGGATGAAATAAAAACAGCTGAGAAATTAAATCCAAAAAATAATTAATTTTTTTTTTTTTTAAAAACTTAAATCATAGGCACTAGAATCAAACTGAGACAATTTTCTAACAAAGGCTGATCCGAAGAAGCAAAAACATCAAAATGGTAAAATGTAGTAAATGTATGCAAAGAAGACCAAGTTGCTGCTTTGCAAATTTGATCAACTGAAGCTTCATTCTTGAAAGCCCAAGATGTGGTGACTGATCTAGTAGAATTAGCTGTTATTTGATTAGGCGGAGACTGCCCCGCCTCCAAATCAGCTTTGTGAATCAAAAGCTTCAACCAAGATGCCAAGGAAATGGCAGAGACTTTCTGTCCTTTTCTGGAACCAGAAAAAATAACAAATAGACTAGAAGTCTTTCTGAAATATTTAGTAGCCTCAACATAATATTTCAAAGTACTTACCACATCCAAAGAATGTTAAGACCTTTCAAGAGTATTCTTAGGATTAGGAAACAAGGAAGGAACAATAATTTCCCTATTGATGTTGTTAGAATTCACAACTTTAGGCAAAAATTTAAACAAAGTCCGCAAAACAGCATTATCTGGATGAAACATCAGATAAGGAGAGTCACAAGAGAGGGCAGACAATTCAGAAACTCTTCTAACAGAAGAGATAGCCAAAATAAATAACACTTTCCAAGGAAGTAGTTTAATATCCAAAGAATGCATAGGCTCAAAAGGAGGAGTCTGCAAAATCGAAATTGAGACTCCAAGGAGGAGAAATTGATTTCATAACAGGTTTGATACGAATCAAAGCCTGAACAAAACAGTGAATATCAGGAATCTTAGCAATCTTTCTATGAAATAAGACAGAAAGAGCAGAGATTTGTCCTTTCAAAGTATTTGCAAACAAACCTTTATCCAAACCATCCTGAAGAAACTGTAGAATCCTAGGAATTCTAAAAGAATGCCAAGAATATTCATGAGTGGAACACCATGAAATATAGGTTTTCCAAATCCTATGATACATCTTCCTTAAAACAGACTTACAAGCCTGTATCATATTGTTAATTACTGAAACCTCTATGACTAAGAACTAACTGTTCAATTTCCATGCCTTCAAATTTAGAGATTTGAGATCTTGATGGAAAACTGGGCATTGAGACAGAAGGTCTGGTCTTATAGGAAGTGACCAAGGCTGACAACTGGACATTCGGACAAGGTCCGCATACCAAAACCTGTGAGGCCATGCTGGTGCTATCAGAAACACATAAGATTGTTCCATTATGATCTTGGAGATCACCTTTGGAAGAAGAACCAGAGGTGGAAAAATGTAAGCAGGTTGGTAAAACCAGGGAACTGCTAAAGCATCCATCATTTCTGCCTGAGGATCCCTGGACCTGAAAAGGTATCTGAGAAGTTTCTTGCTCAGACGAGAGGCCATCAGATCTATTTCTGGAAGACCCCACATCTGTACAAGTTGAAAAAACACATCTGGATGGAGAGAATGACGGCTGAGATAATCCGCTTCCCAATTGTCTACACCTGGGATATGAATTGCAGAGATTTGACAAAAGTTGGATTCCGCCCGAGAAAGTATCAGAAAAACTTTTTTCATTGCTAAAGGACTGCAAGTCCCCCCTTGATACTTGACATATGCCACTGTTGTGATATTGTCTGTTTGAAAATTAATGTAAAGTTCTCTCTTCAATAGAGGCCAAGCCAGAAGAGCTCTGAAAATAGCAGTTCTAAAATATTGGTTGTTAACCTCACCTCTTGAGGATTCCAAACCCCTTGTGCTGTCAGAGACCCCCAGACAACTCACCAACCTGTAAGACTTGCATCTGTTGTGATCACAGTCCAGGAAGGACAAACAAAGAAGGCCCCTTGAACAATAAGGTGATGGTTTAACCACCAAGTCAGAGAGAGTTGAGTGTTAGGATTTAAGTATATCAGCTGTGATATCTGAGTATAATCCCTGCATCACTGGTGCAACATGCAAAGCTGAAGAGAGGTCTCATATTAAAAGGAGCAAAGTGGATTCCGTTCAATGCTACAATCATGAGACCTAAAACTTCCATGCACATAGCCACTGAAGGGAATGATAGAGACTGAAGGTTTAGACAAGCTATGACCAATTTCATTAGTCTCTTGTCTGTTAGAGAAAGAGTCATGGACACTGAATCTATCTGGAGACCTAAAGAGGTGACCTTTGTTTGAGGAATCAAGAAACTCTTTGGTAAATTGATCCTCCAACCATGTCTTTGAAGAAACAACATTAGTTGTTTCGTGTGAGATTCTGCTAAATGAAAAGATCAAGCTAGTACCAAGATATCGTCCAAATAAGGAAACACCGCAATACCCTGCTCTCTGATTACAGATAGAAGGGCACGAGAACCTTCGAGAAAATTCTTGGTGCTGTTGCTAGGCCAAATGGAAGAGCAACAAATTGGTAACGCTTGTCTAGAAAAGAGAATCTCAGAAAACGATAGTGATCTGGATGAATTGGAATGTGAAGATAAGTATCCTGAAAGTCTATTGTGGACATGAAATGACCTTGCTGAACAAAAAGGCAGAATAGTCTTTATAGTCACCATCTTGAAAGTTGGGACTCTTACAAAATGATTTAAAGTTTTCAGATCCAGGATTGGTCTGAAAGAATCTTCCTTCTTTGGGACAATGAATAGATTTGAATATAAACCCAATCCCTGTTCCTGCTGAGTAACTGGTACAATCACCCCTGAAAGCTCTAGGTCTGAAACACACTTCAGAAAAGCCTGAGCCTTCACAGGGTTTGTTGGAACATGAGTAAGAAAGAATCTTCCCATGGGAGGTCTTATTCTGAAAACTATTCCATAACCTTGAGAAACAATATTCTAAAACCACTGATTTTGGACAGAATCTGTCCAAACTCTTTGAAATAGCTTTAGTCTGCCCCCTACCAGAAGAACTGGCTTGAGGCCCACACCTTCATGGACGTTGAGGGGCAGGATTTGGTTTCTTATAAGGCTTGGATTTATTCCAATTCGTAGATGGTCTCCAATTAGAGCCAAAGGCCTTAGGGGAAGGAGTGGTTGTCTGTTCTCTAATCTGATGAAATGAACAAAAACAATTGGGAGCTATACATTTACCCTTAGATTCTGGTCTGGGGCAGAAAAAAACTACTGGAAATAATAGACTTCAATTAAGAACCAAAAAGATTATTTACCTTGAAAAGAAAGAGATAGCAATCTTGTTTAGATACCATGTTAGCATTTCAAGATTTAAGCCATAAAGCTCTTCTAGTAAGAATAGCTAAAGACAAAGATTTGATGTTAAAGGACCAGTCAACACATTAGATTTGCATAATCAACAAATGCAAGATAACAAGACAATGCAATAGAACTTAGTCTGAACTTCAAATGAGTAGTAGATTTTTTTATAACACATTTTAAAGTTATGTATATTTCCACTCCCCTTGTACCATGTGATAGCAATCAGCCAATCACAAATGCATATATGTATAGTCTGTGAATTATTGCACATGCTCAGTAGGAACTGGTGACTCAAAAATTGTAAATATAAAAGACTGTGCACATTTTTTTTAATGGAAGTAAATTGGAAAGTTGTTTAAAATTACATGCTATATCTGAATCATGAAAATTTAATTTAACCTGAGTGTCCCTTTAAGTTTCACAACATCAAAAGATAGCATCGCAAATAAAATGATTTTCATGTTGAAGTAAGAGAATAATGTTAGATAATTCTGGGTCTAAAGACAACTGCTGAACTAAACTGTCTAACCAAAATATAGAAGCAGCAGCAACATCAGTGAAATATATAACTGGTCTAAGAATATAGCCAATATTCAAATATGCCTTTCTAAGATAAGATTCAAGTTTTCTATCTAAAGGGTTTAAAAAGAAGTGCTGTCTTCTTTAGGAATGGTAGTACCTTTGGCATGAGTGAAAATAGCCCCATCAACTTTAGGGACTGTTTCCCAAAGTTCCAAATTAGCAATAGGTAAAGGATACAATTTTTAAAACCTAGAAGGATTAAAAGAAGTACTAGGCTTAGACCATTCTTTAGCAATGAGATTAGAGATAGCGTCTGGAATAGGCAATACTTTAGGAGTAATATCAGTAGTCTTAAATACAGAATTTAAACGATTACTAGGTCTATTATCAGGAGTTTTAGGCTCCTCAATCCCTAAAGTAAATAATACTTTCTTAAAAAGAGGACACATATATTCAATTTTAAACAAAAAAGAAGATTTATCAATCTCTGTCTTGGATGTAAGATCCTCCGAATCAGATGAACCCCCATCAATAGAAGATACGTCAGTATGCTGTCGGTCAGTACAAAATTCACTAGATTTAAGAACATAATGTAAAACCCTTTAACATTTATTTGAAGGCGGAATAGCAGACATAGCCTTCTCTTTTTTTTTTTCAATAATCTTTTTCTTTTATTCATCAAAATGAGACATTACAATTCTTCTGATATACAAACACAAAAAGAATACATCAAATACACGTTCAATCTGAAACGACAAACAAGGAACAAACCTTTGCGTGATAAATCTTCAATACGTCTTATTTTGATTTAGACACTTAATATAAAATAAAGTGGTGGGGAAAAAGGGGAAGGAGAGAAAGGAAGAAAAAAAAAGGAAAAAAAAAAAAAAAAAACGAGCAAGAGAAAAAAGAGACCCTAGATCCCCCCCCCCCGCGCGCCCCTCCACCCAAACATCTCCTTATGACCAACTCCCCGTCCAATACTCTAGTTCACATATACGCCCTATTATGAAGCTGAGTTTATCCAGGATGCCGGAAATTTCCCTAGCAAGACTAATTCAGCAAAGCTAGCCGTAGAGCGCACCGGGGCAAGAATCTGCCTTTGTAGCCGAGGAGGGTATGACAAAATGATTGGTAACCATCCCTGAATAAACTCATTGGTTCTCTTCTCAGAGGCATTCAAGAGATGATATGACTCGAATATAATTTGACCCTGGATTTCTTTAAAAGACCTCTCAAGGCTCGGTGCTACCTTTGCTTTCCAATTTAACAAGACAAGGTGACACACTGCTAATATAATCGTATTCATAAAATACAGACCATTGGGGCCGAGTTTCTATGTACTTCTGTAATTAATAAAATCACATCCTGAAGTGTTAAAACAAAGTTTACACCATATAATATATTAAACCAAAAACACAATTTATGCCACAACTGATTGATTTTGGGACAGAACCAAAACATATGAAACAAATCAGCCCTAGAGTTCGAACATCAGGGGCAATTATTTGGTCCAGTAACAGAGAATTTTTGTAGTTTAAGGGGATGCAAATAAAAATTATTCAAAAGCTTCATGTGCGATTCCTTCCAGGACATCGAGACCCTGCACTTGTGTACCATATTGCAGCTCTGTATTATCCTCTCCTCGGTAATATCAGGAATAACCGGAAGCAACCAATTACTTATGCTATGCAAATACTTATCACTTTGTTTAGAAAGCATGATATCATACATTAAGGAGATAGAGCTTCCAATACTAAATTTCTTAATTAAAGTTCTGATATCGGACCATTCTAGGGACATGCTATTCTCCCAATTTTGCTCGCGCACAAAGTGGCGGATCTGGAAATAAGCAAACAAATCAGACCTGGGAAGATCATAAGTTTGAAAAAGAAATTCTGCTGTCTGGATCAAATTGTCAACCCCCAACAATTGCTTGACAAACTTCAGCCCCTTATTACCCCAAGATTTAAATACCTTGTGATATAAACCAGGGATGAAATTAGGATTTCCCTGAATAGGAAGATATTCTGAAACAGAGGGATCTAGACCTAGACAAATACAGAACCTCTGCCACGCAATAACAACATTTTTAAAAAATTAACATTCTACTGATGTTAGATGGAAGCTGTCTGGTGTTACAGTGTAACAGAGCTCTGAGCGTGAAGGGACGAGTATAAAAAGCTTCTTCTTGACTAACCGCTAACCAGTTGGTTTCCGCCACCCAATCCATAGCAAATTTCACCAAGGCCGCCGTATTATATAACCTGACATCAGGCAATGCCAAACCGGCACGGTTTGATTTCTGCATTAGCTTGGCTAATGCAATCCTAGGTCTCTTATCTTTCCAAATAAATTTGGAAAAATAACTATATCAATTTCTAATGTCTGAACTAGAAATAAAGAGAGGAAGGTTCTGTAGCACATACAGAAGACGAGGGAAGACAATCGTTTTTAATAAGTTTACCTTCGCCGAAATTGACAACGGATATGAAGCCCACAACTGAAGATCAATTTTAATTTTTTTCAGCAAAGGGACAAAATTCGCAACATACCATAATTTTGGATTTTTATGTAGCTCGAGCCCCAAATAATTAATTGCATTAACAACTTTGAATGGGAATTTCTCCAGGCAGGGCGAACTATTACCCATATACATGAGTTCACTCTTTTCCAGATTCACCAAATAACCAGAAAAGGAACTAAACTGGGCGAGAAGTTGGAGAATAACTGGGATCGCTTGAGAAGGCTTATCTACAAATATCAACATATCATCTGCATAAAGAAGAGTTTTTAAACGGTGAGAGCCCAGAGAGATTCCTGTCAAAACATCACGGAATCTAACCGCTAAGGGTTCTAAAGCCACATTAAACAAGAGAGGAGATAATGGACACCCCTGCCTAGTGCCAGGATGTAAGACAATTTCCTGTGAACGGATCCCATTAACCAAGAGAAAAGAAATGGGTTTGCAATAAATCTTGTGGATAAAAAGATTAAAATTACCAGTAAAACCGAAATTCTGCAGTGAGCAAAATAGATGCTCCCAGACAATGGAGTCAAAGGCCTTGACTGCGTCCAAGGTTAATACTGCTGAGTCAAAGATTACGTCATTACATGGCTCAGGTTCCAAATTCCACATATAATCCAAAAACGTAATAACCTTTCGTATATTCCTTGACGAGTTCCTAGAGGTCATAAAACCAGTCTGGTCCTGATTAATCAAATTCTGCAGACAGCGATTCAATCTGGTGGCAATAATACCAGCCAGTAGCTTATAATCAGTATTGAGTACTGATATTGGCCTATATGAGGCCATATCCTCTGGGTTTTTATTTTTTTTTGCAATAAGTGAGATATTAGCCGCTGCAAAGTTTTCTGAAATCCCATTTTCAGAGAGATAATAATTATTGAAAATGGCCTCTAAAGGTGACAACAGTTCTTCCTTTAATAATTTGTAAAATTCGGCAGGGAGCCCATCAGGGCCAGCAGCCTTATTAAGCTTAAGATTATCAATAGCAATACCAATCTCCTCTTGCGATATCAGCTGATTCAACAAAGCCAACTCTTCTGCTTGTATCTTTGGAATATTTATAGCGGACCAAAAAGACTCTTGGCTATTATCATCGGAACAAACGGACGAATATAATGCCTGATAATACTTAAAGAATTCCTGGGAAATCTCTGCTGGCTTGAAAAACCTGTCCTCGCCCTTTTTTATCACTGCAATGTAATTTCTCTTCTTTCTATTCTTAACAAGGCGAGACAGGTGTTTCGCCGAGCACCCGTGAAAGCTCCTATATTTAAGATTCAATCTTACTTCTTCCTCCATAGATTTCTGCTTTAAAAAAATCTCTCTTTCCTTTCTGGCCTCAATATATACTGCCCAATTCGTTGGAGAAGGATCCGCCTGAATATCCCTGTATGCCGCTCTGGCTCTAGCAACAAGGGAACTCCCCTGTTCTTTGATTTTTTTTGAGCGAAAACTCATATATGCTATAATTTTACCCCGAATCACAGCTTTAGCAGCCTCCCAGTAGACCTCCGTCTTATGACTGTAATTCGAGTTAAATGATACGTATTCGTACCAGATACTCTTAATCCAAGATAGAAAGCTCGGGTTGGTATATAAGAAACGAAAAGCCAAAGACCTGTGTTAGTGGTCGTGCCTCGTGAGTATTAAGAATGGATAGAGAGATTATAGCATGATCCGATATCAGAAACTCCCCAATTCCTGTTTTGGACTGAAAAACTGTCAATGATTCAGAAATTAAAAAGAGATCAATCCTCGAAAGTCCTATGCGACTTGGACTCGCACGTGAAAGCTCTAGTTAGAGGATTTTGCATACGCCAAATATCAGTCAAAGTCAATTTACTACAAAAGTATTTGGCGTGATACTTATATTTAGCGTAATTCTTTCTTGAAAAGCAGTCTAACTCTGGACACATAGTGACATTAAAATCCCCGCAGATAATTAAATTCTCCCTTTGAAAGGGGAAAATTATATTTTGGATCCGGTCTCAAAAATTTAATGAAAATTTGTTGGGGGCATAAATATTACAGAATATATATTTGACAGATTTTATCAACACCTGTAATAACATATAGCAGGCAGAAGGATCAAACTCAACTTTAATAATTTGATAGTCCAATTCTTTATGGAATAGGACCGCGACTCCTCGCTTTTTAGCTGGAGAGGATGAGGCGATTACCTCGCCAACCCATTTCATTTTAAGCTTTGCAGCTTCTATTGCGTCTAAATGGGTCTCCTGTAAGCAAACCACATCAGGTTTTTCTACAGCCAATGTTTTAATGACCAGTTTGCGCTTAGCGGGAGAGGATATCCCCCCACATTCCACGAGAGAATTTTACAGCCCACCGCTATTCTCCAATCTGTCTAGCACACTGAACCCTAGATGGAACCACATCTGACAATAACAGCCGGGGGGGGGGGGGACGACGACGACACGGGCAAGAGGGAAAGAGGGGAAAGAAAGAAAAGAGAAAAAAAAAAAAAATCCCACCAATCAAAAGTAAAATATTTGTCAGAGATCTCGCTTTTGGCAACTTATGCTGAACAAGCTTAGCAAATACATAATTCTCACACAATAACAAGATACCAATATTACGCATTACAAATACATTAAAACAACAAATAAAAATCAAGAAATAAATCAAGAAAAATCAAACTTTCCAAGGAGATTCTATAAACCTGACCTAGAATCCCAAAAAACCTAGCTCAATAGCGAACCTGAACCTAGGACTCTAGGGTTCTCAAAAATTCTTTAACCTCAGAAACTTCTTTGAATATAAATTTGGCTCCTTTATTTTCCACAATAATTTTAGCAGGATAAAATAAACTAGCTTTAATACCTTTGGAGATCAACTGTGAACAATATGGGGCCATAAGTCTTCTACGAGCGGAAGTTTCCGCCGAGAAGTCCTGGAACAGCAAAATCTTGTTGTTCACGAATTCTAATGTTCCAGCTTTCTTCGCTAGCTTCAAGATCTCAAGCTTGTCCTGAAACCTTAAAAACTTGAAAATACACATCCTGGGTTTGCCCGAACCACTAGCTGACTCCCTTCTGGGACCCACTCTGTGGGCCCTCTCGATTGCTAGGGGGAGGGACTGAGGAGCGATACCAATAGCTAGGGGGAGAGTAGAGGAGGTAAACTTAACAAGATCCTCAAATTCTAGTGATTCAGGTAGGCCTATAACCCTGATGTTGTTGCGCCTGGAGCGATCTTCGAGATCCTCCAGGCGCAACTGCATACTGTTGAGTTTAACTTCTTGGGCCTGAATAATAGCCTCTTGGGCTGTCAACCTGTCTTCAGTGGCAGAAATTCTATTTTCCGCTTCCCCAATTCTATGAGAAAAATGTTTAACTTCTGCCGAGAGTGTGACTAACTCAGAGGAGATACCTCCCAGATCTTTTTTAATACCCTCAAACTGGGGAGCAAAAAATAGCTGTAAGTTGAGCGATCAGGACCTGGGTATCTATTGCTGTAGATACACTTTCAGATGATATATCTGCACTTGTGTCGCCACATTTGGTATTTTTTTTTATCCCTGGGTTTAGCAGGCATTTTGGGTGAAGTGTTATTACCGTGAGTTATAAATTTTTCCATAAATAGTGACAAGCAGAGAATAACAACAAAAAAAAACACAAACACGCACTGTGTGCAATGAACAAAATACCAGTCCCCTATATGGGGAAAGAGAAAAACAGTGAAATCAAAATCAGTGAAGTAAAAAACAAAAAAAAACAAAAAAATTATTATATCTTTCTTCTTTTTTCCCTTTTTTTCTTTTTTTCTTTTCCCCCTTCCTCCCCTCCTCTCTTTCTTTTCCCTCCCTTCCCTTTTTTCTTCCCTTAAGTGAACACTTACATCAGTGCACGTGAGCTAACGTGATACATAGAATCAAAATACAAAAAACATAATAAATAAGCTTTGCAATATAGAGCCTAATACAAAGTACATTGGTTATATATTCTATAGATGTGTAGTGATAAGGGCGAAAGCCCTAGGACAAATGCCTGCAATTTTATAGCTTAAGCAACCAACACAGGATAGGAATTTTGGGGACAAGATCCAGGACAACCAGTTATACTCTTATGTAAACGGCAAAGTAGACAAATATGTATAGAATCATTGTCCTGCTAAACCTTCCAGAAAAAAAGAAAGTGTATAATATTAAATTGAAACGAATCCCTGGGTAGCAATCCCCAAACTGGTTGAACCCCAAGCTGGGTCCTTTAAGAGTTCAGAGAGCCTCATGAGATTCAAGGCCTTAAACCGTTCACTGCTAAGCTTATAGCTTCAAATCTGGACAAATTTGGAAAAAACAGAATTTATGTTTACCTGATAAATTTCTTTCTCCAACGGTGTGTCCGGTCCACGGCGTCATCCTTACTTGTGGGATATTCTCCTCCCCAACAGGAAATGGCAAAGAGCCCAGCAAAGCTGGTCACATGATCCCTCCTAGGCTCCGCCTACCCCAGTCATTCGACCGACGTTAAGGAGGAATATTTGCATAGGAGAAACCATATGGTACCGTGGTGACTGTAGTTAAAGAAAATAAAATATCAGACCTGATTAAAAAAACCAGGGCGGGCCGTGGACCGGACACACCGTTGGAGAAAGAAATTTATCAGGTAAACATAAATTCTGTTTTCTCCAACATAGGTGTGTCCGGTCCACGGCGTCATCCTTACTTGTGGGAACCAATACCAAAGCTTTAGGACACGGATGAAGGGAGGGAGCAAATCAGGTCACCTAAATGGAAGGCACCACGGCTTGCAAAACCTTTCTCCCAAAAACACTAAAAAACTCTAAGCCATCTCCGTGGAGATGTTGCCTGTACAACGGCAAAGAGAATGACTGGGGTAGGCGGAGCCTAGGAGGGATCATGTGACCAGCTTTGCTGGGCTCTTTGCCATTTCCTGTTGGGGAGGAGAATATCCCACAAGTAAGGATGACGCCGTGGACCGGACACACCTATGTTGGAGAAACAGATAGCGAAAGTGCAAGATCTTGATACAGTCACCTCTGTGCTCCTTACATCCAAGAGCAGAAGACTGGATACCGTGAAAGAGTCTGAGTCCTTCGTTGCCTACAAGGTGGAAGAGGAGCTGGGCTGACCCTGAAGAAAGCTGGCATCCGACCGGGGGCGCTCCTACCCGGAGGAGCAATGCAGATGAAGTAGCAAGAAGCTTGAATTAAAGAACCCCGGTGCCTTATATCTTTATATCCAAACGCCAGCAGCGTGTGCTAGACCGCTTGTGGCTGTGTCTTCAACTTGACTGCCCTGTGGCGGCAAAACTCCTGGGACCCTTGCTCGCCCCAGAGCGGCGCACCCGCAACCGGCAGAGAGCCCGCCTCCACGCCCGGCACAACTTCCTCTGAGCCCTCCAGGAATACCCCTCCGAGACTGAAGACAGACAGGGCCGATACACCTGTCACTCACGGAGCCCTACTCCGCCTCCTGCTCCGCCACTCCACAGGACCCAAAGGAGAGCCGCTAGCCCGGCAATTCAATGCACCACAGACAGAGGTAGGCAGGTTAGTTCATGCTCCTTGGAAGTTCCGATAATCCTTTCCAAAGATTTTTAAACGTAGGTGCGGATTTACCGCAGCATAAACAGCATCTGAGGTTTCCCTTCTGCTTGCGATGTGGTGTCAAGCAGTGCGCCCGAGTCCTAGCAGGTACAATGGGCAGAAAGTGAAGGCAGTGATAGCTACCATCGGCCAAGACGCCGAGCTGGAGCACCTGTCTTAGCGCTCCACCTTCTCACCGGAAACCCAGCCTTCTCTATTGCTGTAGCAATAAAATCTTTCATTGCTGCAGAAATGCCCTTAGCATTAGACTGGAAATTATTAACAGTGATAGCATTTATACTCATAGAAAATATTAAAACAATAGCCACATAATTGAGCTGAAGAAATCAGATTATCCTTTAACAAACACACTTATCGTTTTGTAGAGATATGTTCAAGTAGCTTAGTTTCTATGGTAACTTCTGAGGCAGGTTCAGTTTGAGACATACCGTTGCAAAAAAATATATATAAATAGTTTGCAATTTTATATCTATGCTTCTATATATAGCAGGCTTAAGAGAGTGGGAAACAGTGCTAATATATAAAAAGTAAACATTGAACTAAGCAGTGATATAACAAGTGCTGCATTTAGCTTTCTAACAAAAAAATGAAAAACACAGGGTGATTTCACAGGGTGATTTGGGGCTGGAGTATTATCGCCAAACATGTCAAGACATGTAAAAACATGCCTTTTTGTTGTTGTTGTTTTTTTAAGACATGCCAGACATACCCAGACATGCTAAAACATACAAAGATATGTTTCAAACTCAAACAAACCTGTTTTGCAGCTTTAATATATAAGGAGCACTAAACAACTGACTCAAGGCATATATATATATATATATATATATATATATATATATATATATATATATATATATATATATATATATATATATATATATACAGGGAGTGCAGAATTATTAGGCAAATGAGTATTTTGACCACATCATCCTCTTTATGCATGTTGTCTTACTCCAAGCTGTATAGGCTCGAAAGCCTACTACCAATTAAGCATATTAGGTGATGTGCATCTCTGTAATGAGAAGTGGTGTGGTCTAATGACATCAACACCCTATATCAGGTGTGCATAATTATTAGGCAACTTCCTTTCCTTTGGCAAAATGGGTCAAAAGAAGGACTTGACAGGCTCAGAAAAGTCAAAAATAGTGAGATATCTTGCAGAGGGATGCAGCACTCTTAAAATTGCAAAGCTTCTGAAGCGTGATCATCGAACAATCAAGCGTTTCATTCAAAATAGTCAACAGGGTCGCAAGAAGCGTGTGGAAAAACCAAGGCGCAAAATAACTGCCCATGAACTGAGAAAAGTCAAGCGTGCAGCTGCCAAGATGCCACTTGCCACCAGTTTGGCCATATTTCAGAGCTGCAACATCACTGGAGTGCCCAAAAGCACAAGGTGTGCAATACTCAGAGACATGGCCAAGGTAAGAAAGGCTGAAAGACAACCACCACTGAACAAGACACACAAGCTGAAACGTCAAGACTGGGCCAAGAAATATCTCAAGACTGATTTTTCTAAGGTTTTATGGACTGATGAAATGAGAGTGAGTCTTGATGGGCCAGATGGATGAGCCCGTGGCTGGATTGGTAAAGGGCAGAGAGCTCCAGTCCGACTCAGACGCCAGCAAGGTGGAGGTGGAGTACTGGTTTGGGCTGGTATCATCAAAGATGAGCTTGTGGGGCCTTTTCGGGTTGAGGATGGAGTCAAGCTCAACTCCCAGTCCTACTGCAAGTTTCTGGAAGACACCTTCTTCAAGCAGTGGTACAGGAAGAAGTCTGCATCCTTCAAGAAAAACATGATTTTCATGCAGGACAATGCTCCATCACACGCGTCCAAGTACTCCACAGCGTGGCTGGCAAGAAAGGGTATAAAAGAAGAAAATCTAATGACATGGCCTCCTTGTTCACCTGATCTGAACCCCATTGAGAACCTGTGGTCCATCATCAAATGTGAGATTTACAAGGAGGGAAAACAGTACACCTCTCTGAACAGTGTCTGGGAGGCTGTGGTTGCTGCTGCACGCAATGTTGATGGTGAACAGATCAAAACACTGACAGAATCCATGGATGGCAGGCTTTTGAGTGTCCTTGCAAAGAAAGGTGGCTATATTGGTCACTGATTTGTTTTTGTTTTGTTTTTGAATGTCAGAAATGTATATTTGTGAATGTTGAGATGTTATATTGGTTTCACTGGTAAAAATAAATAATTGAAATGGGTATATATTAGATTTTTGTTAAGTTGCCTAATAATTATGCACAGTAATAGTCACCTGCACACACAGATATCCCCCTAAAATAGCTAAAACTAAAAACAAACTAAAAACTACTTCCAAAAATATTCAGCTTTGATATTAATGAGTTTTTTGGGTTCATTGAGAACATGGTTGTTGTTCAATAATAAAATTAATCCTCAAAAATACAACTTGCCTAATAATTCTGCACTCCCTGTATATATATATATATATATATATATATATATATATATATATATATATATATATATATATATATATATATATACATACAGGTGGCCCTTGTTTTACAACGGTTCAATTTACACCGTTTCAGAATAACAACCTTTTTTTCCAGTCATGTGACTGCTATTGAAAAGCATTGAGTGCATTTATTAAAATAGCCAGTAGGTGGAGCTGTCCGCTTGTGTTGCAGCAAAGCCAAGCAAGCTGAAATTAATCAGTTTAACCAGACCTGAGCTATCGAGCAGATTTCAAAGGAACAAGATCTTCCTGTCTATAAATCAGTCCAAATTGGAATGCATAGAAAGAACTGTTTGTAGAAAAATGCAAGTGAAGTCTGTGTTGTGTGATTATTTTATTAGGTTTATAATGCTGTTTAGCATTTAAAGTCTTCATTTCAAAGCTTTAAAAATAATGTATTAGGTGTTACTTATGACAATTTTGAGAGGGGCCTGGAACCAAACTCCCTCACTTCCCATTAACTTGCATTATAAACTGGGTTTCAATTTACAACGGTTTTGATTTACAACCATTCCTTCTGGAACCTAACCCCGGCGTAAACTGAGGGCTACCTGTATATATATATATATATATATATATATATATATATATAAACAATATATAACAACTGTACTTAAAAAAGTGCCTAATCCATAGCTGAGAGTGTCTTTGTCAAAAAAGATACATTTTCATACTTACCTTTAAGACACCCATCCACATATAGCAGACAGCCAAACCAGTACTGAAACATATCAGCAGAGGTAATGGTACAAGAGTATATTGTAGATCTATAAAGGGAGGCAACAGATGAATCCCTGCGACCGATTTACAGCCTTATGAAAAGTTTTCCCATAGGCGAAAACATAGAATCATCAGGCAATACTCCCTTCACATCTCTCAAGACAAACTCTGCACTTAGAGAGGAACTAGGCTTCAATATGCTTAGAAGCGCTTTTCACTGAAGAAATCAAGCACATCATGCTTCACCACCTCCTAAGGAGGCAAAGTTTTTTAAACTGAGGTATGAGTGAGGTGGGAGGTGTATTTATAGGTATTTGAGGTTTGGGAAACTTTGCCCCCTCCTGGTAGGAATGTATATCCCATTTGTCACTAGCTCATAGACTCTTGCCACCTATATGAAAGAAATTAACAGTTTTCTCATATTGGATGAACAATTTGATGTAGTCAACAGGATTCCAACATGTCAGGAAAAAAGGTGATCTAGGTCTCCAGGACTGGATAAGAAACAAGTAGAGTCCATAGTGGATTCAGTGCACACAATAAAGCTAGATATTAAAAGCAGATCCAGTGGGGGGTGGGTATGTCTAGGCAGCTGTCATGGCTAGTAGCAATATTGGGAGGTCCTGACAGCAGTTACTAAATCTGATGTTTTTCAGCTGAATCATGGAGAACTTTATTGCAATACAAATATAGATTAATTCAGAACTCTCTTGCGTACAACTTGATACTACAATTTTGACAGATTATTTAGGATTACAAATCAGGACTGTTGGAGTCCTTCAGCAGCACTTAAGTGACTAAGCCTACAACTACCCCCTCCCATAAAAAGTTAAAGTAAGAAGTACAAGTTTCCATTTTATTGCAACAATGATTATGAAGGAGCTATGTGGAGGTATCAAAAGCTACTTTGGAGGATTTCAAAAGTAAATTCTGTATAACGCTAGATGTTAGAGTTTATCAGTTGTGTTATGAAGCGCACATGGAGTCATCATTGCTACAAAGGCTGAGCCAGAAGCAGCTGCGGAACTGCAAGTGATATCCCCAGTAAAGTATCAGCAAACCTCAGAGATGCAGACTGTACTAACACTAGAGTGTTAGTACAGTCTGTAAATTGATCCTCCAACATTGTTGTTGAAGAAACAACAAGAGCCAGTTGGTGTGAGATTCTGCTAAAGGAAAATGTGATGTTGTCCAGGTAAGGAAATACTGCAATACCCTGCGTTTTGATTAGAGACAAAAAGGCACCCTGGATTTTTGTGAATATTCTTGGAGCTGTAGCCAGACAAAATGGTAGAGCAACAAACTAAAAATGCTTGTCCAAAAAGGCAAACCTCAGGAATTGGCAGTGTTCTCTGTGAATAGTGGACATAAACTGACCTTGTTGAACAAAAGGCAGAATAGTCCAAATAGTTTCCATTTTGAAAGATGGAACCCATATATATTTGTTCAGAGTCTTTAGATCCAAAACTGGTCTGAAAGTACCCTCCTTCTTTGGAACAATGAAGATATTTGAATAAAAAACAATCCTCTGTTTGTGCCAAGGCACTGGTACAATAGCTCCCATAGATTCCAGATCTGAGACAGACTGGAGAAAAGCTTGAGCCTGTTCTGAAATGCAGTTCTGGGGACTGATCGCAAAAAAAGATATTGCAGAACTAGAAAAAGTTCAGAGATGGGCCACAAAGCTAATAAGGGGATTGGAGAATTTAACCTATGAGGAGAAGCTAGCCAAACTGGGTCTGTTTTCTTTAGAAAAAAGGCGCTTAAGAGGTGACATGATTACTTTATATAAATATATTCAAGGCCCATATACAGAGATGGCAGAAGCTCTGTTTATTCCAAGAAAATTTTTGTGACCAGAGGTCACAATTTAAGGTTGGAGGAAAGGAGATTTAACCTCTTGCAACGGAAACGTTTTTTCACTGTAAGAGCAATAAAACTGTGGAACTCATTACCAAAGGAGGTAGTGAATGCCAATACCGGCCTAGATACATTTAAAAATTATTTGGATACATTTCTGTCTATAAACAAAATTCATGGATATGATTGCCAGTATTAAATGGGTCACCTTTTAGTGGGATTATTTAAGCTTAACTGGAGCTTTTTGTATATATTTTAGATTTGTATAGGTTGAACTCAATGGACTTCGGTCTTTTTTCAATCTCATCTACTATGTTACTATGTTTAAAGGATTCATTGGGACATTGGACAAAAAGAATCTCCATCTGGGAGGCCTTGTTCAGAATCCTATTCAATACCCCTGAGAAACTATGTTCAGAACCCAGGGTTTTGGAACAGACTGAAACCAAGCCTCCTGAAAGAGGTCCAACCTGCCCCCTACCAGAACCTCTAGATCGGGGGCTGCAACTTTATGCATTCTTGGTAGAAGGGATAGATTTCTTAGCCTGCTTAGACTTGTTCGAGTTAGCACTGGGCCTTCAGACTGAGCCAGAGGTACTTTGCTTTTGAACAGAGAAGTCAACCTTCTGTTTCTTATTATGATGAAAGAATCAAAAACAAATAAAATCTTTAGATTTCTCTCTAGACCTTTTGTCCTGAGGAAAAAAAGCTCCTTAACCACCAGTAACAGTAGATAGAATCTAAATCAGAACCAAACAATTTCTTTCCCTGAAAACAAAGAGACAATAATCTGGATTTCAACACCATATCAGACCAGGATTTAAGTCATAAAGCTCCCCTGGTAAGGACTGCCAAAGTCATGGTTTTGATATCAATTTTCATAATATCAAATATGGCATTACAAACAAAAGAATTTGCATTCTTAAGCAAACCCAAAATATTTTCACTGACAGGATCACCAGAACATTGTTGTGAAAGGCAGCTGGCCTAAGTAAATAACCTGCTTGTAAAAAGGCCATTCTATGGAAACACTGTTATTTTCTATCCAGAGGGTCCTTAAAAGAAGGACTGTCTCCCAAGGAACAGTAGTATGCTTAGCCAGAGTTGAAATGGCCCCATCAACCTTAGGAACAGTTCCACGTGACTCAATATTAGCAGCAGGTAAAGCAAATAACTTTTTAAACCTTGCAGAAGGATAAAATTAATTTTCTGGCTTAAACCATTCCCTAGAAATCGTGTCAGAAACAGCATCAGAATAGAGAAAACTTCAGGGAGTTTCACAACAGTTTTAAAAACTGAATTCAAACGATTACAAAGCTTATAGTCAGAAGCTTTAGGATCTTTAAAGGGACAGGAAATGCCAAAATTGTCTTTCATGATTTGGATAGAACATACAATTTTAAACAACTTTCCAGTTTACTTCTATTATCAGATTTGCTTCATCTTTATCTTGTTATGTTTTGCTGTAGGAGCAGCATTGCTCTAGTGCAGTGTTTTTCAACCAGTGTGCCATGGCACACTAGTGTGCCGTGAGAGATCCTCAGGTGTGCCATGGCAGACTGACAACAGTGTGACATATTTTTTAAACTTTGCTTGTCTTTTACTCCCAGTGCAGGGGTAGTTTGTAGGAGGCATGGCATAACAGCACAATACATACAGTATGTGTGTGTTTGTGTGTATGTGTATATATATATGCTGTATTAGGCTACAATGTGTGATTTTTTTTAAATTTTGGGTTGGTGGTGTGCCACAGGATTTTTTAATGTAAAAAAGTGTGCCACGGCAAAAAAAAAGGTTAAAAATCACTGCTCTAGTGGCAGCTAGCTGAACACAGCAAGTAGCCAATTACAAGAAACAAATGTGTGCAGGCACCATTCAGCTGCTAGATCCCACTAGTGTATGATATGTGCACATTCATTTTCAACAAGGGATACCAAGAGAACAAAGCACATTTGAAAAAAGAAGTTCATTTAAAAGTGTCTTAAAATGTCATGTTCTATCTGGATCATGCAAGTTTTATTTTGACTTTCCTATCCCTTTAACCCCTAAAGTATTTAAAACCTCCTTTAAAAGAGTACGAATATGCTCAATTTTGAAACAAAAAGGAAGAAATGTCAGGTTCAACAACAGATGAAGACTCTTCATCACAAGAAGCGACTTCACCATCTAAAGACATAACAGTATCACTGGCATATGGACTGACCTTTTACGCTTTTTTGAAGGCGGAAGAGCAGCCAGACCCTCAGAAACTGAAGCCTTGATAACGAAGCATTAAGACCCAAAGAAACAGCATCAGGTTGGTTTGATTGCATTAACAATTCTAAACATAAGCCACATAAATGAGCTGGAGAAGGTACTTTAGTCTTTTTTACAATAAACACAACTAATGGTAGAAAGGTGATCAATTTCTAGGGTAGATTTAGGGACAGAATAAGATAGCTCCGTAATAGCATGAAACAAAGTAAATGCAATAAAACACTAATCCCTTTAATAAAGCTCTTGAGGAATGGAAATAACTTACCCCTTACTAAGTAGTTAAAAACTGCGCACTAAGCCAAAACTGCAAAATAAAGCAGGAAACATTATACAGTCAAGTAACACTCATCAGCAATGAACAACGTGCATGAAAAATACTGTCAGCTATAAAGGATTTCACATGCCAAAACCCAACATGCGCAAAACTGAACTAGCGTGCACTAACCAATGAGCGTAAACTGTCCGAAGCCCATAATAAACTAAAGGGATGTGCTAAAACCCAATGAACATTAACCCTACATGTGCAACCCTGATGCACGTAACCCCGAAAACCAACACACCAAATTCAAACGAAATAGCAAGGGGAATAATGTAATTTATTCTGTCCCAGAGTCATATATATACAAGATTATATAAAGAGTTTCTATATAATAACAAATAATATTTGCCAATAGACACTCGTCCACTAACAACGCAGCAGACAACTAAATCACTACCGAAAAATATTAGCAGAGTATATTAGGAGTTTTTTTGTAGCTTCATAGAGAGCAGTCCCACCCACTCTCTCCATAGGCTCCCTAAGGGCTTTCAAAGGTCTGGACTTCAAGTGTGTCATATGACACACACACTGATTGGATGTTCATTGTAATTGCCATAAAAAAAAAAAGATTTCATCCCAGTGGGCAGGCATAACATTTTAATAAAAGCATTACTATAGGCATGGATTTAACCCTTTTCATGGATAGATTAAAAAATAAAAGGTACACATATACTCTTTTAAAGGCAAAGATTATATATAGGGCATTTAATTAGCTAAAGTTTACCATCACTTTAAGGAAAAAGTGCAATGCTCCTTCTTTGTGTGTCTTTATATTTTATTATAATATTTGCTAAGTGTCAGCACCATAATTAATTATTTAAATGTATAATATTGTTAAGGTTTGTATATTTTTCCCTTATTTTACTTTATATTTTCATTTTAAGTGGGTATTAATTGATTTAATTCCCATTGCCCACTTTAGAAGGTAGCAGATTGTCAATTTGTCCTAGTTTATTTTAAATTTGGATCATATCAGTTTGCTGAAAAGGGTACTGTCATTTTGTCTGTCCAATGGCCTTGATAAGTTCACATAATTAACAGAAAACATTGGCAACTATAATTATTATTTTTGAGGCCTTTGGTACAGAATTTACCAACTTATGTAGAAGATACAACAGTCTAGAGTCAAAGTGGATCCCCAAAAGGGAAACCCAGAAAGGGGCGCGCTAGATAAAAAATAACAAAGTCTGTGCACAAACCGTCAGCAATCAGGTACAGTCGGATGTGAGATTATTGGCTCAAATGGCAACAAACAGAGCGGAAATCAATGGCGGCAGCTCCTCTGGTCCTCGGTGTGAAGAATCTGTAAAATTAGGAATAGAAAAGAGGGCGCCACATAGTGTGATAACGTCTGGTCAGGAACAAGCTGAACAAATTTCAAAGGCTTACCGAATGTAGATGCACCGTTCTGTGACCGGTGCTCTCTGGCAGACTAACACTTGCAGTGGTTAGCACACTGATGGAACCGTGGTACCGCTGAACCTTGGCAAAGGCAGGTAAACTTCTGTGGTGAGTAGTCTTTTGGGCTGTACTGTGGATCAGATTCTCTAGCCTTTCCAATATGCCGCAAATCTTTAATCCATAAAAACACTGCTACGCGTTTCTCGACCGTAAGCTGGTCGTTTCATCAGGCATTAACAAATGGATAAAAACAGTACAAATTAAGAACATTAAATACCGGTGTAAGTTAAAAACGGAAGTTGTCATAATGCAAAAAGGACCAATGATGACTTTGTTTGTAATAGGAGGCTCGTTATCATTGTGTATAGTGTTCACCTGTGAACTGCCCTATTGATCCAATGATTTTTTGTATGAATATGTATCCCTAAAAAATGTGAAGCAACAAAGTATCAAAGACCGCTAACAAAATGGTCATGCATATCTGGGTTAATATTCTAAAACGTTAACCGAACTGCTATCTGTATTTACGTAAATAAAAACAAATATAATTAACTTGATCAGACCGCTAAATAGTATCAGACATCTGTAAATTCTTGTATGAGACCTTACGGCTGCTAGGAATAAATGTGAGAGAGGAAGAAAAAACAACCTTTCAGCGACTGGTAATGAATTGAGAGGTTACATTTGGATACTCATTTATATATAAACTTACATTATGAATCTTACTAAAATAACAGGATTGTGTGAAACATCTATGATTGCTACAGACTTATTGAGAAAACGTGATGGTTTAATAGTGGACAAACATACACTTTTGGTATCACTAGATGTTATAAAGATGTGTAAAGCAGGTATCAATGGCTTCAAATGTTTTTTAAAATAGCCAAAGTCATCAGTTTCAGAGATATACTGATTTAGTGGTTAAACTGTTGCAGTTTGCCCTTGCGATAATGTCTTTTGTTTGATAAGAAAATATATCCAAAATGATAGAGGTATGGCTATAGGGGCTGCTTGTACCCCCACGTATGCATGTTTATATTAAGGAGCTTGGGGAGCTATTGGAATTTTTTTACTATAGTTACTACAGCGACATAATTGAATCATCTGTTTTGGCTTAAGTATGTGGAAGATATATTTCTACTTTTGAAAAATTAAATAGAAGCTCTAAAGAGTTTTGTGGATTCACTAAATAGAAAGAATTGGATTTCCTAGATATAAAGATAAAAAAGGGCACTAATAGTATTTTGTAAGCCTCCAGCAACTATCCAGCATCCTTTAAATAGTGTTTCTATTTCTATTGCTCAGTTTTTGAGACTTCATAGAAGTTGTTTGTCTAACAACAGTTTAGAAATGCATTCTTCACATATACCAAGGAATTTCTTAGATATTCACTTGCTAGAGTCAGAAATATGAAACATGAAGATCTTTTATATAATCAAATACATAATAATTCTTACATTTATAATTGGGTAACATTACATTATCTGTTTGTAGCTTTGTTATTGTTTCAAATTTGTTTAGGTTAATTTTGAGCGCACTTAATTTATATTTATTCATTGTAAAGCAACAATATTTTCATCATTTCAGGGGCAGGATAAGAAGCCCAATATAAAATGAGCTTCAGGGTAGATTGGATAATCAAAACGTCAAGGTTTAAATCTCTTCTGCATAAGGGACCAGTTGTCAGGTGGAACAACATCTATGTTTTTTTTAGACATTTTTTTGTCTCTCTTTCTTTCTTTCTCTTCCTCCTTTTTATTTGTTCTGATGTTTATTTTTTCCTTTTATCATGGTGAATTCACCATGTAATATTTCTGATCCTGACACCTGCATACAGTTTTTATATTGCACATATATATTTTATGTGTCAAATAAAAATGTCATCTTATTTCAATTCCTTTGTCTTTGGTGTCAATATGTAAGAAAGCATTCATATATGAGATGTTTGAATGGAAGAATTCACTTATTGATGAGATAAGTTTGTACGTTTATTTACAGCTTGTATTTTGTAAGACTACAAAACTTCTAATAAAAAAAGTACTCAAAATAAACTGAGCTTCGTATGAATTTGAATATGCCCTGAGAAAGTCCCAAAACCAATAGAAATGAAATGCACGTTGGTCTGTGGTTGATGATGTCACTTCCTTCATACGCTGTAGCCGTTTATGTTGAGATGTGTTACTGGCGGTTCTCGGACAGAATGCCAACGGACAGAATGCTGAAGCACATTTGTCCGTCAGACATATGTCCGAGAGACGGCCGAGGGCAGATACGCTCTAGAGTGCTCTGTCCTACTTAAAGCCTCGGCGCCGCAATCGCCTCTGGGAAACTAACCATTGGTCCCACCCCCCACAACTTGCTTTTAATGCGTGTACAGAATGCATGAGTACTGTGTCTCTTCTTATGGTTCTATCTATTTAATCTATCCATTTTTTATCTCTATCTATCCTTATCTATCTATCTTGTGGCTGGACTGTTATCCAACGGCCATATGTCTGTCAGAATATTATCCGTCACACATATGTCCATCGGATAACAGTCTGGCCACGGTCCTTGGCACTGGTTTGGAGTTAGACCATTGCAGCATTGAAGTACAATGTTTGATACTTGCCATGTTTTGATCATGTGATTGCTTCTTACACAAAGAAAGACTATTCCTGGACGACTCTTTAAACAACAGCTCTAGTATGGAACTGGAGTACGTTTTCAGCTATAATGAACACCACTTCTTCTTACATTTAATCATCTATGTGGGACTAAATGTTTTGATGCTGCTTTGCAACTAATTTCTCATACTTTGGCGTTATCTTTGAGCAGAACTAATCTGTTTGATGCTCAGGATTGGATGGGATTTATTTACAACTATAGCTGTTATTTTTTGTGTGAATGGCTACCGTCTGTTATATGGTGCCTGGTTTATTTGATTAATCTCATACATTTTTGAGGTTTAATTTTATGTAACTTATATGGTGTATGCAATCCTATATCCTGTATATATGGTGTGTGCAATCCTATATCCTATATATATGCGATCCTATATATTCTTTTTTACAATATTCTTTTTTACAATGGTGACAGATACCCACTTGTAATCTGGTGGGGTCACTCTGATATTGACGTTGCAGGTAAGCATATGCCTCTTTTATAATGTTTGTAATTATTGACTGCATATTTTAGCATTTCAAATGTCTCTATAATTTTGTGTTGTTTTTTTTAGTTATTTCTTAGGGGAAGTTTCTAAACTCACAGTGTATTGAATACCTATTATTTTTGTAATTAATATATTTTTTTAAATAGTGCTGTATGATGTCCTGTCTTTAAGGAAGAAGGTACTACACTCTCTCTTTATATTTGATTATAATATTTGCTATGGGTTTGCACCATAATGAATTATTTTAATGTATTATTATTATTTAGGTTTCTATATTTTTCTTGCTTATTTTTGTCTATATTTTACTAAACATAGGTGACCCAGGGGAGAATTTCTCCTGAAGAGAGACTTCCTCAAGTGCAGGTACATGTAGGTGCTTAAAGGGCCATAATACTCAAATGTTTAAACACTTGAAAGTGATGCAGTATAGCTGTAAAAAGCTGACTAGAAAATATCACCTGAACATCTCTGTGTAAAAAAGAAAGATATTTTTACCTCTAAAGTTCCTCAGTAGCCACATCCCATTGTAAAGGATTTCTAAGCTGCATATTAGTATGTATGTCCCGGGACAGCCGAAGGGATGAGCCTTGTGCACTCTCATGTTATTTCCCTATTCAGTGTAAGGAAGTTTAAATGAAATCTCATGAGAGTTAAGTCAAATCTCATGAGATCACAGTAAAAGAGTTCATGACCTCAGCACTGCTGATGCTGATTGGCTGCTGTTCATTTCTTCATTTTTTTTTTTTTACCTGCAGCTGGGAGCAGCTGAGTATAAAGTTTTACACAGAACTTACTCTGCTGAGCTGAGGAGATTGTGAGGTAAAATATCTTCCTTCTTTACATATAGATGCTCAGGTGATATTTTCCTGTCAGTTTTTTACAGTTATACTGCATCAGTTTCAAGTGATTTAGCATATGAGTATTATGTCCCTTTAAAGGATAAGTAAATAGAGTATATTTGCATAATAAACAAATGCATGATAAAAAGACAATGCAATAGCACTTAGTCTAAACTTCAAATGAGTTTTAGATTTTTTTTTCTGACAAATTTCAAAGTTATGTCTATTTCCACTACCCCTGTATCATGTGACAGCCATCAGCCAATCACAAATGCATATATGTATATTCTGTCAATTCTTAAATATGCTCAGTAGGAAATGGTGACTAAAAAAGTGTAAATATAAAAGGACTGTGCACATTTTGTTAATGGAAGTAAATTGGAACGTTGTTTAAAATTGCATGCTCTATCTGAATCATGAAAGTTTAATTTTGGTTTGAGTATCCAATTAACTGGAGGAGTAATAATAAACATAAGCTCAATTATAGTTGATTTACGGAATATATTCAATGAAGAGAATAATTTGTTAGGACCCCTAAGGTTTGAATCTGAGAGGTAGCAGACCCCTAGCTACGCTGACACATATGTCATAGAGACAACCCTGTCTAGGACTAACACAAAAGTCACAGAGCTGAGAGAGGGCAAACACAGTTTTGCAAATTAAGCAAAATAAGAAGAAGCTTATGTGATCCACTCAGATGATATTGGCAACAGTGAAGCATGATCTATCATGTTGGTGCAGGAACAAACATAACATTAGGGCATGAAGACTTGTTGCATGTCTGGGTATGCCCAAACCTACAAGTGTATGGATACAGCTTGTCAGTGTGTTGACTGCATTCTTGTGAGCTAGATGCTAGGTGTTGAGATGTGTGCTTTTCAAGTGATGCGGGAATGGATTTTATCCAAATACAGAAATACAGTGTTCACTTAGGTGTTTTACAAATGAATAGTACCATAAACAGAGCTATGGTGTTGTTTCTCCTGTGATAAAAGCAGTGACTACAGCTCAGAAGAAAAGCAGTTACTCTGTTCAATGGTAGGATGTGATATTACATCAGTTTGTGAGTACCATGAAAACAAATTTCTATTGAAATTTATTCACCTATTTGGTAACATTTATTGTAATCCCTTGGAATATCAAATTAAACCTATTACAAAATGACTATGAGAAATTTGATTAGAGCACATATGAAAGGAAAATAACTATTGTTTAAAATGTGTCCTTGGTAGGTCACTGTGTCTCACCTGCTACAAAAAAATGTTTGTGATTGAAAAAGAAACATGTATGTAGCATAGAAGTACGTATTACCCAAAAACTCTCTTCAGAAAGTTGACTCAACTTGTGATGCTCATGAAGTATCCCCTGCATCCAAGATTAGGAAGATAAGTGCAGATAAAAGAAAAAGTGCTTTGAGAGCTAATGTAGGAAGGATTTCTGAAACTTCGTTTGATGAGACGATTCCAGCAGAGTATAACAGTGCCAAAACTCTGTCAACAGAACAATTTGTCAAATTAATTAAGGCTCTTAAACAAAATGTGCCATAGCAAACAAAGAAGACAAAGTTAAAATGATCAGTCTGTCACCAAGCCCATGGTCACCAGAACAAAATCAGCAAGGAATTCAATGTATCAGAATGATTGGTGAAACTAAGAACAGTAGTGAAGGGTATAGGGTTCCTTCCTGGGACAGGAAAGACTATCTATTTTTCTAAAGGATCTGAAAGCTGCTAAATAAATTGTCGGGAAAACTGAAATATCATCTATATACAGGGAGTGCAGAATTATTAGGCAAGTTGTATTTTTGAGGATTAATTTTATTATTGAACAACAACCATGTTCTCAATGAACCCCAAAAACTCATTAATATCAAAGCTGAATAGTTTTGGAAGTAGTTTTTAGTTTGTTTTTAGTTATAGCTATTTTAGGGGGATATCTGTGTGTGCAGGTGACTATTACTGTGCATAATTATTAGGCAACTTAACAAAAAACAAATATATACCCATTTCAATTATTTATTTTTATCAGTGAAACCAATATAACATCTCAACATTCACAAATATACATTTCTGACATTCAAAAACAAAACAAAAACAAATCAGTGACCAATATAGCCACCTTTCTTTGCAAGGACACTCAAAAGCCTGCCATCCATGGATTCTGTCAGTGTTTTGATCTGTTCACCATCAACATTGCGTGCAGCAGCAACCACAGCCTCCCAGACACTGTTCAGAGAGGTGTACTGTTTTCCCTCCTTGTAAATCTCATATTTGATGATGGACCACAGGTTCTCAATGGGGTTCAGATCAGGTGAACAAGGAGGCCATGTCATTAGATTTTCTTCTTTTATACCCTTTCTTGCTAGCCACGCTGTGGAGTACTTGGACGCGTGTGATGGAGCATTGTCCTGCATGAAAATCATGTTTTTCTTGAAGGAGGCAGACTTCTTCCTGTACCACTGCTTGAAGAAGGTGTCTTCCAGAAACTGGCAGTAGGACTGGGAGTTGAGCTTGACTCCATCCTCAACCCGAAAAGGCCCCACAAGCTCATCTTTGATGATACCAGCCCAAACCAGTACTCCACCTCCACCTTGCTGGCGTCTGAGTCGGACTGGAGCTCTCTGCCCTTTACCAATCCAGCCATGGGCCCATCCATCTGGCCCATCAAGACTCACTCTCATTTCATCAGTCCATAAAACCTTAGAAAAATCAGTCTTGAGATATTTCTTGGCCCAGTCTTGACGTTTCAGCTTGTGTGTCTTGTTCAGTGGTGGTCGTCTTTCAGCCTTTTTTACCTTGGCCATGTCTCTGAGTATTGCACACCTTGTGCTTTTGGGCACTCCAGTGATGTTGCAGCTCTGAAATATGGCCAAACTGGTGGCAAGTGGCATCTTGGCAGCTGCACGCTTGACTTTTCTCAGTTCATGGGCAGTTATTTTGCGCCTTGGTTTTTCCACACGCTTCTTGCGACCCTGTTGACTATTTTGAATGAAACGCTTGATTGTTCGATGATCACGCTTCAGAAGCTTTGCAATTTTAAGAGTGCTGCATCCCTCTGCAAGATATCTCACTATTTTTGACTTTTCTGAGCCTGTCAAGTCCTTCTTTTGACCCATTTTGCCAAAGGAAAGGAAGTTGCCTAATAATTATGCACACCTGATATAGGGTGTTGATGTCATTAGACCACACCCCTTCTCATTACAGATATGCACATCACCTAATATGCTTAATTGGTAGTAGGCTTTCGAGCCTATACAGCTTGGAGTAAGACAACATGCATAAAGAGGATGATGTGGTCAAAATACTCATTTGCCTAATAATTCTGCACTCCCTGTATATGAAATAATGTATTTATAAGGGGAAAGCACCTTTTGGATAAAATTATTGATTTGCTGCAGGAAGTATCACTTTGTTCATCAAATCTTTAACCCATGTCCCATTTATTAAAACTGTAAACCAAATGGCAATTTGTAAAAGAATATTTCAGGTTAGAAATAATTTGTTCTTTGATCATTATTACTTGCCACAACCAAATGTTAGGAATTTTATCTTAAAGAGCAAAATGCCTTAATTAAAATATAAGTTTAAAACTCAGTGACCAATGAAATTACCTTCAAAAGGTTTCCTGCCAAAAATTAGTTATCTAGAGAACAACAAAAGAACAAACCCAAGAACCAACACCCTGTGGTGTCATCAGACACCATGTCTGAACCTTTGTGTAAAATAAACAAGGAAGGGGGGGCGGAGCCAGCACCTGAACTGAACGGTCGCACATCTCATCAGCTCCAGTTACAATTTCTACAAAATCAAGCTTGGCGACCGTTCAGGCTCCTGGGTTTAACCAGTATTGAGAGTCTAATAGCCCTGGAAACAATCAGATTACTATTTCAGAGAGTTATACCCTACGGCAAAAACTTCCCGGCTTCAACGATTATGACTGACTAGAGCCCTCATGAGAAGCCATTTCCCTACCCACGTGGAGTCTAGTGTGAGAGCTCAGTTCGGCTACCCGATACTCACTGGTCTCACTACCCTATAGGAGCTCCATGACATCTGCAACTCACATCCTCGAAGAGCTAGGCAATCTGTTTTAAGAAAAGTTTTTTAAAAAAAGTGTAAAGAGGATCTGTTGTGGTCGTGGACAGCAGAGGAAAACCTATGCATGAATATATCCATAAAATGCAGGATACAACACTTGTGGAAACTCTAGACTTACTGTTCTGTAGTCATCTCGAGCGTCTGACAGACCTGTTCATCCAGGAATGGGGAAGCATCTGTGTGCCTACAGCTCGGGTAGGCCTCAAATCCACAGGAGACTGCCCTTCCTACATGAGGAACCCCTAGTTGCCAACATTTGAAATTTTTTTCCAGGGACACTTTCCAGCTATCAATTACCTGTATGAAATTTTTTACCACACCCCCTGCCCTAAAGTCCCACCCACTTTGCCAAACCCACATAATTAGCATAGTTTAGCCCCGCCTATTTATTATAGTGCAGATTATATATATATAAATAAAAATATGAAACTAAAAATTGTAGAACAAATGAGGGAATATGAACTATAGCCATATTTCTCTTACATTGGTGTATCCGGTCCACAGCTTCATCCTTACTTGTGGGATATTCTCAATCCCTACAGGAAGTGGCAAAGAGAGCACACAGCAGAGCTGTCCATATAGCTCCCCTCAGGCTCCGCCCCCCAGTCATTCTCTTTGCCGCTCTAACAAGTAGCATCTCCACGGGAGGGTAAAGAGTTTGTGGTGTTAGAAATGTTCCCCATTGTTGACCCCAGAAGGGACGCGTGGCAGACGGTCCCTAAGGTTGAAGGGGCAGTTTCAACACTAGGTAAGCGCACAACTATACCAATAGAAGATAGTTGCGCTTTCAAAGATACTATGAATAAAAAATTAGAAGGTTTGCTTAAGAAAATATTTGTTCAACAAGGTTTTCTTATGCAACCAGTTTCTTGCATTATTCCTGTAACCACTGCAGCGGCTTTTTGGTTTGAGGAACTAGAAAACTCGCTCCAGAAGGAGACTTCTTATGATGAGGTCATGGACAGAATCCACGCCTTGAAGTTGGCTAATTCTTTCATCACAGATGCCGCTTTTCAGTTAGCTAAATTAACGGCGAAAAATTCTGGTTTTGCAATCGTGGCGCGCAAAACAAAATTGCTGGTCGGCGGACGTGTCGTCCAAAACAAAATTGCTTAATATTCCTTTCAAGGGTAAGACCCTATTCGGGCCAGAGTTGATAGAAATTATTTCCGATATCACTGGGGGAAAGGGCCATGCCCTTCCACAAGATAGACCCTTCAAAGCTAAAAATAAGTCTAATTTTCGTTCCTTTCGCAATTTCAGGAACGGATCTGCTTCTACCTCTACAGCCACTAGGCAAGAGGGTAACGCTTCCCAGCCCAAACCAGCATGGAAACCCTTGCAAGGCTGGAACAAGGGTAAACAGGCCAAGAAGCCTGCTGCTGCTACCAAGACAGCATGAAAGGGTAGCCCAGAATCCGGGACCGGATCTAGTAGGGGGCAGACTTTCTCTCTTTGCTCAGGCTTGGGCAAGAGATATTCCGGATCCCTGGGCGCTAGAAATTGTCACTCAGGGGTATCTTCTGGAATTCAAGGACCTTCCTCCAAGGGGAAGGTTCCACATGTCTCGCTTATCTTTAGACCAGATAAAGAGACAAGCATTCTTATGTTGCGTAGAAGACCTTCTAAAAATGGGAGTGATATACCCAGTTCCAACAGCAGAACAAAGACTGGGTTTTTACTCAAACCTGTTTGTAGTTCCCAAAAAGGAAGGAACTTTCAGGCCAATCCTGGATTTAAAAATCCTAAACAAATTCCTCAGAGTTCCATCATTCAAAATGGAAACCATTCGGACAATTTTACCAATGATCCAGGAGGGTCAATATATGACTACCGTGGACTTAAAGGATGCGTACCTGCATATTCCTATCCACAAAGATCACCATCAGTTCCTGAGGTTCGCCTTTCTGGACAAACATTACCAGTTCGTGGCCCTTCCCTTCGGATTGGCCACTGCTCCCAGAATTTTCACAAAGGTGCTAGGGTCCCTTCTAGCGGTGCTAAGACCAAGGGGCATTGCAGTAGCACCTTACCTAGACGACATCTTAATACAAGCGTTGTCCTTTCACAAAGCAAAGGCTCATACAGACATTGTTCTAGCCTTTCTAAGATCTCACGGGTGGAAGGTGAACGAAGAAAAGAGTTCTCTGTCCCGTTCACAAGGGTTCAATTCCTGGGAACAATAATAGACTCGGTAGAAATGAAAATCTTTCTGACGGAGGTCATGAAGTTAAAACTTTTGAACACTTGTCAAGTTCTTCATGCCATTCCTCAACCCTCCGTAGCTCAGTGCATGGAGGTAATAGGACTAATGGTTTGCGGCAATGGACGTGGTCCCTTTAACTCGAATTCATTTGAGACCACTGCAACTGTGCATGCTCAAACAGTGGAATGGGGATTATGCAGATTTGTCTCCCCAGATACAAATGGACCAGAAAACCAGAGACTCACTCCTCTGGTGGTTGTCTCAGGATCACCTGTCTCAGCGAATGAGTTTCCGCAGACCGGAGTGGATCATTGTCACGACCGACGCCAGCCTCTTAGGCTGGGGTGCGGTCTGGGACTCCCTGAAAGCTCAGGGTCTATGGTCTCGGGAAGAATCTCTTCTCCCGATAAACATTTTGGAACTGAGAGCGATATTCAATGCGCTCCAGGCCTGGCCTCAGCTAGCGGAGGTCAAATTCATCAGATTTCAGTCGGACAACATCACGACTGTAGCGTACATCAATCATCAGGGAGGAACAAAGAGTTCCCTGGCGATGAGGGAGGTATCCAAGATCATCAAATGGGCAGAGGATCACTCCTGCCATCTATCCGCAATTTATATCCCAGGGGTGGACAATTGGGAGGCGGATTATCTGAGTCGTCAGACTTTCCATCTGGGGGAGTGGGAACTCCACCCAGAGGTTTTTGTCCAGGGGTCCCAAGGCAACATTGGTAGATGCCTTAGTGGCGCCTTGGTTGTTCAATCTAGCTTATGTCTTTCCACCGTTTCCTCTTCTCCCTCGGCTAGTAGCCAGAATCAAGCAGGAGAAGGCTTCGGTAATTCTGATAGCTCCTGCGTGGCCACGCAGGACTTGGTATGCAGACCTGGTGGATATGTCATCGGCTCCACCATGGAAGCTACCTTTGAGGCAGGACCTTCTAATCCAAGGTCCATTCAAGCATCCAAACCTAGTTTCTCTGCAACTGACTGCTTGGAGATTGAACGCTTAATTCTAGCTAAGCGTGGGTTCTCTGAATCAGTTATAGATACTTTGATCCAGGCTAGAAAGCCTGTTACCAGGAAAATTTACCATAAGATATGGCGGAAATATCTTTGTTGGTGCGTATCCAAGGGTTACTTGTGGAGTAAGATTAGGATTCCAAGGTTACTATCCTTTCTCCAAGAAGGATTGGAGAAAGGGTTGGCAGCTAGTTCTCTAAAAGGACAGATATCTGCTCTGTCTGTGCTGTTGCATAAGCGTCTGGCAGCCGTGCCAGATGTTCAGGCGTTTGTACAGGCCTTAGTCAGAATCAAGCCTGTCTACAGACCTGTGGCTCCTCCATGGAGTCTAAATTTAGTTCTTTCAGTTCTTCAAGGGGTTCCGTTTGAACCTCTACATTCCATAGATATTAAGTTATTATCTTGGAAAGTTTTGTTTTTGGTAGCTATTTCTTCTGCTAGAAGAGTTTCAGAATTGTCTGCTCTGCAGTGTAATTCACCCTATCTGGTGTTCCATACAGATAAGGTGGTTTTGCATACCAAACCTGGTTTTCTTCCCAAAGTGGTTTCCAATAAGAATATTAACCAGGAAATAGTTGTTCCTTCTCTGTGTCCTAATCCAGTTTCTAACAAGGAACGTCTGTTACACAATCTTGATGTGGTTCGTGCTTTAAAGTTTTATCTAAAAGCAACTAAAGACTTCAGACAAACATCATCCTTGTTTGTCGTCTATTCTGGTAAGAGGAGAGGTCAAAAAGCGACTGCTACCTCTCTGTCTTTCTGGTTGAAAAGCATCATCCGGTTGGCTTATGAGACTGCCGGAAGGCAGCCTCCTGAACAAATTACAGCACATTCCACTAGAGCTGTGGCTTCTACATGGGCTTTCAAGAATGAGTCTTCTGTTGAACAGATCTGTAAGGCAGCGACTTGGTCTTCACTGCATACATTTGCCAAATTTTACAAATTCGATACTTTTGCTTCTTCGGAGGCTATTTTTGGGAGAAAGGTTTTGCAAGCAGTGGTGCCTTCCGTTTAGGTTACCTGACTTGTTCACTCCCTTCATCCGTGTCCTAAAGCTTTGGTATTGGTTCCCACAAGTAAGGATGAAGCCGTGGACCGGATACACCAATGTAAGAGAAAACAGAATGTATGCTTACCTGATAAATTTCTTTCTCTTACGGTGTATCCGGTCCACGGCCCACCCTGGCAATTTAGTCAGGTTTAAATTTATTTTTGTAAACTACAGTCACCACTGCACCCTATGGTTCTCCTTTTTCTCCTAACCGTCGGTCGAATGACTGGGGGGGCAGAGCCTGAGGGGAGCTATATGGACAGCTCTGCTGTGTGCTCTCTTTGCCACTTCCTGTAGGGATTGAGAATATCCCACAAGTAAGGATGAAGCCGTGGACCGGATACACCGTAAGAGAAAGAAATTTATCAGGTAAGCATAAATTCTGTTTTTTAGTGCTACTTAGGGCTCGATTTATCAAGCCCCTATGGCTGCAAGTTCTCATAAGAACTTGCTTGCCGCAATTTCTCAAGCAGCGGTCACCAGACCGCTGCTTCCCTAAGCTCTTCGCCACCTCTAAGGTGGCGAAATTCAATCTCCGCGGTTGAGTCTGACCAAGGAGATTGACAGCTCCTGCCCGCGCGTGATTGGCTGTGCGCGGGCAGGGGGCGGGATTGCACCCCAGTGCAAAATTGCGCTCCTGTGCAATGCTAATTACCTATGGGTAATTTCGCCCGCCACAGGCGAGCTGAGGCGTACAGGGGTGCGTATACGTGCCCCTGTACGCCTCAGCTTTGATAAATCTAGCCCTTAGTAGATCACTATTATAGCTGTTGCTGATCAAAAGATTAATTTCTCTATTAACAGAAAGTAGTTTAGATTTTGACCATTATCTTTACACCTGATTTATTCTTTTGCAAAAGATCATTATCACCCAAATCTGTACAGTGTGTATTAACCCTTCACTAGCAGCAGCTCATTGTCACCCAGATCTGTACAGTGTGTATTAACCCTTCACTAGTAGCAGCTCATTGTCACTTAGATCTGTACAGTGTGTATTAACCCTTCACTAGCAGCAGCGCATTATGATCAAGATCTGTACAGTGTATTAACCCTTCGCTAACATAAACTCATTATCACCCAGATCTGTACAGTGTGTAGTAACCCTTCACTAGCAGCAGCTCATTGTTACCCAGATATCTACAATGTGTATTAACCCTTCACTAGCAGCAGATCATTGTCACCCAGATCTGTACAGTGTATTACTCATTCACTAGCAGCAGCTCATTATCACCCAGATCTGTACAGTGTATTACCCATTCACTAGCAGCAGATCATTGTCACCCAGATCTGTACAGTGTGTATTAACCCTTCACTAGCAGCAGATCATTGTCACCCAGATCTGTACAGAGTGTATTAACCATTTACTAGCAGCAGCTCATTATCACCCAGATCTGTACAGTGTGTATTAACCCTTCACTAGCAGCAGCTCATTGTCCCCCGGTTCTGTACAATGTGTATTATTAACTATTCACTAGCAGCAGCTCAATGTCACCCAGATCTGTACAGTGTATTAACCTTTCACTAGCAGCAGCACATTGTCACCCAGATCTGTACAATGTGTATTATTAACCCTTCACTAGCAGCAGCTGTCACCAGATCACAGAGCTAACTACTAAAATGTCACACAGTTTGCAGCACTCAGCTGTGATTAAAGAACAGTGACAACAGGAGTGGGCAGTACACAATAGTGCAATACTAATAAACCCCCAAAGCTCATACTATCTCGCTGTCCTCTAAACTAACTGAGTTATTCACTCACCTCACTACAACTGCTAAATACCCTGCACAAACAGATCCTAGCACCAATTTCACATTATTTGTCCATGGTGATTGATAAATGATCCATAGATCATCTGTGTGAAGAATGTTTGATCTGAATCAGAAGCAGGAAGTTCCCCACGGCAAGAAGCTCTGTAGACAAGAAGCTAGAAATTCAGTTTCCTGCTATGCTTCACTTTGACAGTGACACCTGCTGGCGGAACTCGGAATTGCAGCAAAATCGTTTTTTTTTTTTTTTTTTTAAATAACACAGGGAAGAGTGCAGGGACAATCCGGGACAATTAAATGGCAGGGACAGGGTCCCAAATTCCAGGACTGTCCCGGGAAAAATGGGACTGTTGGCAACTATGGGAACCAGCAGCCGAACCCAGCACTGAATAAGTCCCAGACGACTGATTCACCACTAAGCTCCATAGAGGGTAAGGCAGTCCAAAACCTGATGCGAGATATACCGGAGGGTTATGTACCCATCAACTCAGCTGATCTCCATTCTGCAGCAGGTGAAACATTATCCCCGCAGCCGGATGTTGATCCTCGACCGAAACGAGATGAAAGAAAGCTGGAGAGCGTGCAATCAGTCCGAGCTATTCCGACAGCCATAGCCTGGCTCGACAGTTGCACAGTGTTAAAGTGGATTTCCCCCAAGACTACAAGATTTAAAGTCGGATCTCTAGCTACAGATTGAGATACTAGGCATGAAACAGACCGCACTAATGACAGTGTACCCGGGAGTCTGTTCCGCAAAGGCCTAATGCTCCTAGTTTACTCTGGAGAACTTTTGATGCCTCTTTTCTTAATGCCTCAAGCCCAACTTCTATAGAGTCTGACATTACCATGGGACAATATATTGTTTCACTTACTGTATGGGACAGGGAACGCCTGCAGATCTGGTGTGGGATAAAAGCGCAGAAGGTGAATCCTAACCTCCATAAATATTTAGTTTACAGTTTGGTTCAATTTGGATATCATCTGATAACATATGTTTAGATTCAGTTATAAGGATCTGTCAGGTTCACGCAATTTTTGGTCTTTTACTTTTGCTATATGTTACTTATGTGTATTACTCATTTTAAACTGTATTTACAGCTTCTTAGGGATATAACAGCCAGCAGCAGCTATTCATTTCCTACTTGGTTGTCATAATATTAGATTGCCTCTCCATCATCTGCGGCTAAGATGGTGGCAAAACATATGTTGCCTGGCTCATCCCCTTAAATTCCCTCTATATGTGCCAGTACTTATAATTACTATTACATAACCTAATTCCCCTCAGGGAAATGTAAAATGTTTTTCCAATGCTGCTGACACACATATGCAGACTTTGTAAACCTATATAGTATCTTTCCTCTCAATATCTAACGCCTACATAATCTCCCACCTCTTCTCTGATTTGAGGCACATAAGTGTCCCACATTCCTTTCAGATATCTATTAAAATAAATCTTCAAATTCAAGTCCTAATGTACTTTGTGCTCTCTATAAATGTAACTATTTTAATAGTTATGTTGTTATTATATAAGGTGTTAGCTTGGCCTTTTTTTGAAATTGCTTAATAGTTCAGATTAGTGATGTCGCGAATAGTTCGCCGGCGAATAGTTCCCGGCGAACATAGCATGTTCGCGTTCGCTGCAGCGGGCGAACATATGCAATGTTTGGTCCGCCCCCTATTCATCATCATTGAGTAAACTTTGACCCTGTACCTCACAGTCAGCAAACAAATTCCAGCCAATCAGCAGCAGACACTCCCTCCTAGACCCTCCCACCTCCTGGACAGCATCCATTTTAGATTAATTTGAAAGCTGCATTCTTAGTGAGAGGAGGGACAGTGTAGCTGCTGCTGATTTAATAGGGAAATCGATAGCTAGGCTAGTGTATTCAGTGTCCACTACAGTCCTGAAGGACTCATCTGATCTCTGCTGTAAGGACAGCACCCCAAAAAGCCCTTTTTAGGGCTAGAACAGGTCTGCTGTGTAATCTAATTGCAGTTGCCTGCCTGCCTGCCAGCGTGTGTGTCAGGCTCACAGAGCATACTGTGCCCACTTGCCCAGTGCCACCACTCATATCTATAAGAACAGGAGAAGTGGACCAAGCGCTACACCCAGGGCCTTAAGCTTACTAACTATATAGCCTCCTAGTAGGCTAACAATACAAAAGTTAAAATGGGGAGAGAGTAAGCGCTAAAAAGCTTAAAAGGCTAGTAAAAGGTACATTTTAATACATATAAAAATTTACAAATGGCAATCAGACGCATGGATCCATGTCTGACTTAACAAAAAAAAAAAATATATATATATAATAAACAAATCTAAAAATATCTAAAAATATCCAATGGAGTATAGCATGTGACGCTGACTTAGTGAGCCAGTGATGGAGGAGTTAGGACATGTACATTCAATAATATAAACAACCTAAGTGAGTGATTGAGTGCACACAATAGCTTTCAACAAAGAAAAATAGCATTCACAAAAAATAGTGTTCACAAAAATTGGCGTACATAAAAAATGTTCAAATGTTCAACCGGTTATATGTAAGTGAATCCAGTAGTGTTTCCTCCAAAGTGACGTGTAGAAATATAACGTGAAGTCAATAATAGTAGAATGTAAACGTTGAGTGGGTCAAATTATTGTGGTTCAGCTGCTAAATTAAAAAATTGTAAATCCGTGAGGTGTATAAAAATAAAAATAACTTGTGAAAAAATCCACGTGGAAAACTTGAATTCAAATGATAGACAAAGGTCAAAAATCAAAAGACAAAAATCAAAAGACAAAAATATCAAAAGACAAAAATAGAAAATCAGTGATAATATTAAAAAGCACTAAAGATCTAGTGAAAACAAATCCTTAATTCAGATGTTAAAAATCCTTGGTAAGATCCATAACAAACAAATACATCGATAAAATACCTAAAAGGGAACAAAATTCCACGTGGATTTTTTCACAAGTTATTTTTATTTTTATACACCTCACGGATTTACAATTTTTTAATTTAGCAGCTGAACCACAATAATTTGACCCACTCAACGTTTACATTCTACGATTATTGACTTCACGTTATATTTCTACACGTCACTTTGGAGGAAACACTACTGGATTCACTTACATATAACCGGTTGAACATTTGAACATTTTTTATGTACGCCAATTTTTGTGAACACTATTTTTTGTGAATGCTATTTTTCTTTGTTGAAAGCTATTGTGTGCACTCAATCACTCACTTAGGTTGTTTATATTATTGAATGTACATGTCCTAACTCCTCATCACTGGCTCACTAAGTCAGCGTCACATGCTATACTCCATTGGATATTTTTAGATATTTTTAGATTTGTTTATTATATATATATATTTTTTTTTTTGTTAAGTCAGACATGGATCCATGCGTCTGATTGCCATTTGTAAATTTTTATATGTATTAAAATGTACCTTTTACTAGCCTTTTAAGCTTTCCACCACTCATATCTGGTGTACATTTAAAAAAAAAAAAAAAACACTTTTTTGACTGTGAAATAATAGCAGTCAGTTTCCTTCACACGTGTGCGTTTCAGTGCCTGCCAGGACACAGTGTCACCCCAGTGCAACTCATATCTGGTGTAACAGTAGTGTACATTTAAAAAAACCAACACTTTTTTGACTGAAATAATAGCAGTCAGTTTCCTTCACACATGTGCGTTTCAGTGCCTGCCAGGGCACAGTGTCACCCCAGTGCAACTCATATCTGGTGTAACAGTAGTGTACATTTAAAAAAAACAACACTTTTTTGACTGTGAAATAATAGCAGTCAGTTTCTTTCACACGTGTGTGTTTCAGTGCCTGCCAGGGCACAGTGTCACCCCAGTGCAACTCATAACTGGTGTAACAGTAGTGTACATTTAAAAAAAGAAAAACACTTTTTTACTGTGAAATAATAGCAGTCAGTTTCCTTCACACGTGTGCGTTTCAGTGCCTGCCAGGGCACAGTGTCACCCCAGTGCAACTCATATCTGGTGTAACAGTAGTGTACATTTAAAAAAAGAAAAACACTTTTTTACTGTGAAATAATAGCAGTCAGTTTCCTTCACACGTGTGCGTTTCAGTGCCTGCCAGGGCACAGTGTCACCCCAGTGCAACTCATATCTGGTGTAACAGTAGTGTACATTTAAAAAAACAACACTTTTTTGACTGTAATAGATTGAATAGCAGTTAGTTGTCTGCAAGCGTGTGTCAGGCCTACAGCGTCTACTCTGCCAACTTCTGCCAGTGCACAGTGCCACTCATATCTGTTGTCACAGTAGCTTGCACGCATAGAACCACTAATCGAAGAAAAAATAACAGGCAGAGGCAGGCCACCCCGCAGGGGCCGTCGTGGTGCTGTGATTCCCTTTGGCCCTAGAATAATGCCCAGTGTTCAGAGGCCAAGTACCCCGAACTCGAACAGTTCTGAGGACATAGTTGACTGGCTTACACAGGACACCCAATCCTCTACAGCTTCCGCTCGGAACCTTGACGCACCATCCTCCTCCAGCTTAGCTTCAGGCACCTCTCAAGTTACCACTCGCCCGCCTGCCGCCACCACCAACACTAGCACCACAGCTGCTTCACTTGATCTGTCAGAGGAGTTATTTACACATCAGTTGGAAGAAATGAGTGATAGTGATGCGCAACCATTATTGCCAGAGGATGTAGATAACAGGGATATGTCTCAGTCAGGCAGCATTACACACATGGACGGGACGTACAGTGTGATGATAATGATGTTGTACCCGCTGCTGCTTCCTTTGCTGAGTTGTCAGATACAAGTTGATGATGACGATGCGTCCGTGGATGTCACATGGGTGCCCGCTAGAAGAGAAGAACAGGGGGAAAGTTCAGATGGGGAGACAGAGAGGAGGAGACGAGTTGGAAACAGGGGGAGGTCGTCGCAAGGAGCTAGTGGCACAGTCAGACAGCATGCATCGGCACCCGGGGTTAGCCAGATAGCACGCCAATCAACGCATGCTGTTGCCACCACCAGAATGCCGTCATTGCAGAGCTCAGCAGTGTGGGATTTTTCTTGTGTGTCTGCCTCTGACAACAGCGATGCCATTTGCAACCTGTGTCAAAAGAAACTGAGTCGTGGGAAGTCCAACACCCACCTAGGTACAACTGCTTTGCGAAGGCACATGATCGCACATCACAAACGCCTATGGGATCAACACGAGTACAAGCAGCACACAAACTCAAAGCCGCCATCCTCCTCCTGGTCCAGCATCTTCAGCCACGTCAACCACTGCTGTCCTCCTTGCCCCCTCTCAACCATCCGCCACTCCGTCTCTCGCCTTGAGCAGTTCCTGCTCATCTGCCCACAGTCAGGTGTCTGTCAAGGACATGTTTGAGCGTAAGAAGCCAATGTCACAAAGTCACCCCCTTCCCCGGCCTCTGACAGCTGGCTTGTCTGAACTCTTAGCCCGCCAGCTTTTACCATACAAGCTGGTGGAGTCTGAGGCGTTCCAAAAATTTGTAGCTATTGGGACACCGCAGTGGAAGGTACCCGGCCGAAATTTCTTTGCACAAAAGGCAATCCCCAACCTGTACTTGATTGTGCAAAAGGAATTAATGGCATGTCTGGCACACAGTGTTGGGGCAAGGGTCCATCTGACCACTGATACCTGGTCTGCAAAGCATGGTCAGGGCAGGTATATCACCTACACTGCGCATTGGGTAAACCTGCTGACGGCTGCCAAGCATGGAATGCGTGGCCCTGCAGAGGAGTTGGTGACACCGCCACAACTTGCAGGCAGGCCTGCTGCCACCTCCTCTACTCCTCCTACTCAATCCTCTTCCATAACCTGAGTCCTCTTCTGCTGCTGCGTCTTGCTCCACATCAACAGCACCCCCCAGCTCCCCAGGTACTATTCCACATCCCGGATACGGCAGTGTAACGCCGTCTTGTGGTTGACTTGCCTGAAAGCAGAGAGTCACACCGGACCAGCACTCCTGTCCGCCCTAAACGCACAGGTGGATCAGTGGCTGACTCCGCACCAACTGGAGATCAGCAAAGTGGTTTGTGACAACGGAAGAAATTTGGTGGCGGCATTGAATTTGGGCAAGTTGACACATGTGCCGTGCATGGCACATGTGTGTAATCTGATCGTACAACGCTTTGTGCATAATTACCCAGGCTTACAGGATGTCCTGAAGCAGGCCAGGAAGGTGTGTGGCCATTTCAGGCGTTCCTACACGGCCATGGCGCACTTTTCAGATATCCAGCGGCGAAACATCATGCCAGTGAGGCGCTTGATTTGCGATAGCCCGACACGTTGGAATTCAACACTCCTAATGTTCGACCGCCTGCACCAACAAGAAAAAGCCGTTAAAACTATTTGTATGACCGGGGTGCTAGGACAGCCTCTACGGAGCTGGGAATTTTTTTGCCACGTTACTGGACGCTCATGCGCAATGCCTGTAGGCTCATGCGTCCTTTTGAGGAGGTGACAAACCTAGTCAGTCGCACCGAAGGCACCATCAGGGACATCATACCATTTGTTTTCTTCCTGGAGCGTGCCCTGCGAAGAGTGCTGGATCAGGCCGTAGATGAGCGTGAAGAGGAAGAGTTGTGGTCACCATCACCACCAGAAACAGCCTTATCAGCATCGCTTGCTGGACCTGCGGCAACGCTGGAAGAGGATTGTGAGGAAGAGGAGTCAGAGGAGGAATGTGGCTTTGAGGAGGAGGAGGAAGATCAACCACAACAGGCATCCCAGGGTGCTCGTTTTCACCTATCTGGTACCCGTGGTGTTGTACATGGCTGGGGGGAAGAACATACCTTCAGTGAGATCACTGAGGACGAGGAACGGGACATGAGTAGCTCGGCATCCAACCTTGTGCAAATGGGGTCTTTCATGCTGTCGTGCCTGTTGAGGGACCCTCGTATAAAAAGGCTGAAGGAGAACGAACTGTACTGGGTGTCCACGCTACTAGACCCCCTGTATAAGCATAAAGTGCCTGAAATGTTACCAAATTACCGCAAGTCGGAAAGGATGCAGCAGTTCCAAAATAAATTAAAAAGTATGCTTTACACAGCGTATAAGGGTGATGTCACAGCACAATGGGAATCTAACACGCTGGCAAGGACAGGACGCTTTACAGACGTGTTGTTGATGGAGGACATGCAGAGCTTTTTAAGTCCTACGCATCGCCACAGCCCTTCGGGGTCCACCCTCAGAGAACGACTCGACCGACAGGTAGCAGACTACCTCGCCTTAACTGCAGATATCGACACTCTGAGGAGCGATGAACCCCTTGACTACTGGGTGTGCAGGCTTGACCTGTGGCCTGAGCTATCCCAATTTGAGATAGAACTTCTGGCCTGCCCCGCTTCAAGTGTCCTGTCAGAAAGGACCTTCAGTGCAGCAGGAGGTATTGTCACTGAGAAGTCGCCTAGGTCAAAAAAGTCTAGATTACCTCACCTTTATTAAGATGAATGAGGGATGGATCCCGAAGGGACTGACAGTGGGCGATACATTCGACTAAAAAAGGCCTGATGAGATGAGCTGCCTTGGGCTAAAAATGGTCCACACGCTGCTGTATTTTATCTCTGAACGCCGGATGACTTGCGTGACTTATCCGCCACCAACTAGGGTTCAAGCCGCAATGTTTTAGGGCACTTTCTGCCTGGGAAACAAACATAAATTTTTCTGGCCACTGCTACAGCAGCGGCTGCAACAATACCTAATTTTTCAGGCATGTGTACATGCCTAATTTTTCTGGCCTCTGGTGCTGCACTGTGGCTTCAAAAACCAAACCAAAAAAAAGGCACATAACAGGGATTAAACTGGTAGGAATAGTACTACTTAACACACCACTCCTATCTGGTGGCACATTAGATTGCACGCACAGTGCCCCAAATTTGAAGTAGGAGGACCGACCAAGCATCTTTTTCCATCTCCCGGTTCCTAAAATCGATGCCATATACACGTCCCCTGATAGGGGACGTAACAGGGATCAAACTGATAAGAATAGAACTACTTAACACACCACTCCTATCTGGTGGCACATTAGATTGCACGTGCAGTGCCCCAAATTTGAAGTAGGAGGACCGACCAAGCATCTTTTTCCCTCTCCCGGTTCCTAAAATCGATGCCATATACACGTCCCCTGATAGGGGGCGTAACAGGGATAAAACTGATAAGAATAGTACTACTTAACACACCACTCCTATCTGGTGGCACATTAGATTGCACGCGCAGTGCCCCAAATTTGAAGTAGGAGGACCGACCAAGCATCTTTTTCCATCTCCCGGTTCCTAAAATCGATGCCATATACACGTCCCCTGATAGGGGACGTAACAGGGATTAAAATGATAGGAATAGTACTACTCAACACACCTTATAATAACTCAGAGAGAGGAGTCTGAAGAAGAGGAGTCAGAGGAGGGAGGTGGTTTTGAGGAGGTAGAAGACCAAACACAGCAGGCATCCCAGGGGGCTTGTTGTCACCTTTCGGGGACCCTTGGTGTTGAACGTGGCTGGGTGGAGGAAGAGACCTTCAATGACATCAGTGAGGACAAGGAACGGGACACCTTGTGCAAATGGGGAGTTTGCAGTTGTGCAAATGGACTGTTTGCGGTGCGTTAAACGGGGAGTTTGGTCTGTCACTGTGAAGCGGGCGTAACCCTTACACTACCTGATCGATACAACATCATACCTGATGTTTTAAAGCACGTTATTCCAAACAATTTAGGAATGTTAGGTGATTTATGCCCTTTATGGATTAAAACCAGACTCTGCATCAACTATGTAATTTTCCATGGGAGTTTTGCCATGGATCCCCCTCCCTCTGGCATGCCACAGTCCAGGTGTTAGTCCCCTTGAAACAACTTTTCTCTTGTTAAGTGTATTCATTCCACGGGTCATCCATTACTTATGGGATATATTCCCTTCCCAACAGGAAGTTGCAAGAGGATCACCCAAGCAGAGCTGCTATATAGCTCCTCCCCTCACATGTCATACCCAGTCATTCTCTTGCAACTGACATAGTAGGAAGGTGTGAGAGGAGTGTGGAATTTTTATACTTAATTATTTCTTCAATCAAAAGTTTGTTATTTTAAATGGCACCGGAGTGTGCTGTTTTTTTCTCTCAGGCAGTATTTAGAAGAAGAATCTGCCTGCGTTTTCTATGATCTTAGCAGAAGTAACTAAGATCCACTGGCTGTTCTCGCACATTCTGAGGAGTGGGGTAACTTCAGAAAGGGAATAGCATGCGGGGTCACCTGCAGATGAGGTATGTGCAGTAGAATATTTTTCTAAGGAATGGAATTGACTAAGAAAATACTGCTGATACCGATGTAATGTAAGTACAGCCTTAAATGCAGTAGCGACTGGTATCAGGCTGATGAATGTATGTACAATAAGTAATTTTTTAAGGAATGGAATTTGACTAAGAAAATACTGTTAATACTGAAGTAATGTATGAGCCTTAACTGCAGTAGAAACGACTGGTAGCAGGCTTATTAATAACACTACCTAACTTTTAAAGTGCATGTTTAAAACGTTTACTGGCATGTTATTCGTTTTTTGTGAGGTACTTTGGTGATAAATCTTTTGGGGCATGATTTTCCACATGGCTGTCGTTTATTTCTGCATAGAAACGTTTAACTGAGGTTTCCCACTGTTGTAATATGAGTGGGAGGGGCCTATTTTAGCGCTTTTTTGCGCAGTAAAAATTCAGTTACAGTCTTCCTGCTTCTTCCTTCTTGATCCAGGACGTCTCTAGAGAGCTCAGGGGTCTTCAAAATTCATTTTGAGGGAGGTAATCAGTCACAGCAGACCTGTGACAGTGTGTTTGACTGTGATAAAAACATTAATTGTTAAATTGATTATCCGTTGTTGGGTATTAAGGGTTAATCATCCATTTGCTAGTGGGTGCAATGCTTTGCTAACTTAATACATTTACTGTGAAAATTTGGTTGCTATAACTGATTTGGTTCATTGTTATTTCAACTGTGACGATTTTTTGTGCTTCTTAAAGGCGCAGTAGCGTTTTTTATATTGCTTGTAAACTTATTTGAAAGGATTTTCCAAGCTTGCTAGTCTCATTGCTAGTCTGTTTAAACATGTCTGACACAGATGAATCTGTTTGTTCACTATGTTTGAAGGCCAATGCGGAGCCCCACAGAAATATGTGTACTCAATGTATTGATGTCACTTTGAATAAAAGTAAATTTTTATCTGTAAAGAAATTATCACCAGACAACGAGGGGGAAGTTATGCCGACTAACTCTCCTCACGTGTCAGTACCTTCGCCTCCCGCTCAGGAGGCGCGTGATATTGTGGAGCCAAGTACATCAGAGAGGCCCATACAAATCACTTTGCAGGACATGGCTGCTGTTATGACAGAGGTATTATCTAAATTGCCAGAATTAAGAGGCAAGCGCGATAGCTCTGGGTTAAGGACAGAGCGCGCTGATGATGTGAGAGCCATGTCCGATACTGCGTCACAATTTGCAGAACATGAGGACGGAGAGCTTCATTCTGTGGGTGACGGATCTGATCCAGGGAGACCGGATTCAGAGATTTCTAATTTTAAATTTAAGCTTGAGAACCTCCGTGTATTGCTAGGGGAGGTATTAGCGGCTCTGAATGATTGTAACACGGTTGCAATTCCAGAGAGAATATGTAGGTTGGATAGATACTTTGTGGTACCGGTGTGTACTGACGTTTTTCCTATACCTAAAAGGCTTACAGAAATTATTAGCAAGGAGTGGGATAGACCCGGTGTGCCCTTTTCCCCTCCTCTGATATTTAGAAAAATGTTTCCAATAGACGCCACCACACGAGACTTATGGCAGACGGTCCCTAAGGTGGAGGGAGCAGTTTCTACTTTAGCTAAACGTACCACTATCCCGGTGGAGGATAGTTGTGCTTTTTCGGATCCAATGGATAAAAAAATTAGAAGGTTACCTTAAGAAAATGTTTGTTCAACAAGGTTTTATCTTACAGCCCCTTGCATGCATTGCGCCTGTCACTGCTGCTGCGGCATTCTGGTTTGAGTCTCTGGAAGAGGCCATTCGCACAGCTCCATTGGATGAGATTATGGCCAAGCTTAAAGCACTTAAGCTAGCTAATGCATTTGTTTCTGATGCCGTTGTACATTTAACCAAACTAACGGCTAAGAACTCAGGATTCCCCATCCAGGCGCGCAGAGCGCTATGGCTTAAATCCTGGTCAGCTGACGTGACTTCTAAATCTAAATTGCTTAATATTTCTTTCAAAGGGCAGACCTTATTCGGGCCCGGCTTGAAAGAAATTATTGCTGACATTACTGGAGGTAAGGGTCATACTCTTCCTCAGGACAGGGCAAAATCAAAGGCCAAACAGTCTAATTTTCGTGCCTTTCGTAACTTCAAGGCAGGAGCAGCATCAACTTCCTCCGCTCCAAAACAGGAAGGAACTGTTGCCCATTACAGACAGGGCTGGAAAGCTAACCAGCCCTGGAACAAGGGCAAGCAGGCCAGAAAGCCTACTTCTGCCCCTAAGACAGCATGAAGAGAGGGCCCCCTATCCGGAAACGGATCTAGTAGGGGGCAGACTTTCTCTCTTCGCCCAGGCTTGGGCAAGAGATGTCCAGGATCAAAGCTTCTCCTCTGCAAGGGAGATTTCATCTTTCAAGGTTATCAGCAAACCAAATAAAGAAAGAGGCATTTCTACGCTGTGTACAAGACCTCTTAGTAATGGGGGTGATCCACCCAGTTCCGTGGACGGAACAAGGGCAAGGGTTTTACTCAAATCTGTTTGTGGTTCCCAAGAAAGAGGGAACCTTCAGACCAATCTTGGACCTAAAAATCTTAAACAAATTCCTAAGAGTTCCATCATTCAAAATGGAAACTATTCGAACCATCCTACCCATGATCCAAGAGGGTCAATACATGACCACAGTAGACTTAAAGGATGCCTACCTTCATATACCGATTCACAAAGATCATTATCGGTACCTAAGATTTGCCTTTCTAGACAGGCATTACCAGTTTGTAGCTCTTCCCTTCGGGTTATCTACGGCCCCGAGAATTTTTACAAAGGTTCTGGGCTCACTTCTAGCGGTGCTAAGACCGCGAGGCATAACGGTGGCTCCGTACCTAGACGACATTCTGATACAAGTGTCAAGTTTTCAAATTGCCAAGTCTCATACAGAGATAGTTCTGGCATTTCTGAGGTCGCATGGGTGGAAGGTGAACGTGGAAAAGAGTTCTCTATCACCACTCACAAGAGTCTCCTTCCTAGGGACTCTGATAGATTCTGTAGAAATGAAAATTTACCTGACGGAGGCCAGGTTATCAAAACTTTTAAATGCTTGCCGTGTCCTTCATTCCATTCCACGCCCGTCAGTGCATGGAAGTAATCGGCTTAATGGTAGCGGCAATGGACATAGTACCATTTGCGCGCCTGCATCTCAGACCTCTGCAATTATGCATGCTAAGTCAGTGGAATGGGGATTATTCAGATTTGTTCCCTCTACTAAATCTGGATCAAGAGACCAGAGATTCTCTTCTCTGGTGGCTTTCTCGGGTCCATCTGTCCAAGGGGATGACCTTTCGCAGGCCAGATTGGACAATTGTAACAACAGATGCCAGCCTTCTAGGTTGGGGCGCAGTCTGGAACTCCCTGAAGGCTCAGGGATTATGGACTCAGGAGGAGAAACTCCTCCCAATAAATATTCTGGAGTTGAGAGCAATATTCAATGCTCTTCTAGCTTGGCCTCAGTTAGCAACACTGAGGTTCATCAGATTTCAGTCGGACAACATCACGACTGTGGCTTACATCAACCATCAAGGGGGAACTAGGAGTTCCCTAGCGATGTTGGAAGTCTCAAAGATAATTCGCTGGGCAGAGTCTCACTCTTGCCACCTGTCAGCGATCTACATCCCAGGCGTGGAGAACTGGGAGGCGGATTTTCTAAGTCGCCAGACTTTTCATCCGGGGGAGTGGGAACTTCATCCGGAGGTCTTTGCTCAACTGATTCATCGTTGGGGCAAACCAGATCTGGATCTCATGGCGTCTCGCCAGAACGCCAAGCTTCCTTGTTACGGATCCAGGTCCAGGGACCCGGGAGCGGCGCTGATAGATGCTCTGACAGCCCTTTGGGTCTTCAACATGGCTTATGTGTTTCCACCATTTCCGATGGTACCTCGACTGATTGCCAAGATCAAACAGGAGAGAGCATCGGTGATTCTGATAGCGCCTGCGTGGCCACGCAGGACCTGGTATGCAGACCTAGTGGACATGTCGTCCTGTCCACCATGGTCTCTACCTCTGAGGCAGGACCTTCTAATACAAGGTCCTTTCAAACATCCAAATCTAATTTCTCTGAGGCTGACTGCATGGAGATTGAACGCTTGATCCTATCAGCGTGGCTTCTCGGAGTCAGTTATTGATACCTTAATACAGGCACGGAAGCCTGTTACCAGAAAAATTTACCATAAGATATGGCGTAAATATTTATATTGGTGCGAATCCAAGAGTTACTCATGGAGTAAGGTTAGGATTCCTAGGATATTGTCCTTTCTACAAGAGGGTTTAGAAAAGGGCTTATCTGCTAGTTTGTTAAAGGGACAGATTTCTGCTCTGTCTATTCTCTTACACAAACGTCTGGCAGAAGCTCCAGACATCCAGGCTTTTTGTCAGGCTTTGGCTAGGATTAAGCCTGTGTTTAAGACTGTTGCTCCTCCGTGGAGCTTAAACTTGGTTCTTAAAGTTCTTCAAGGGGTTCCGTTTGAACCCCTTCATTCCATTGATATTAAGCTTTTATCTTGGAAAGTTGTTTTTGATGACTATTTCCTCGGCTCGAAGAGTCTCTGAGTTATCGGCCTTACATTGTGATTCTCCTTATCTGATTTTCCATTCAGACAAGGTAGTTCTGCGTACTAAACCTGGGTTTTTACCTAAGGTAGTTTCTAACAGGAATATCAATCAGGAGATTGTTGTTCCATCATTATGTCCTAATCCTTCTTCAAAGAAGGAACGACTTTTGCATAATCTGGACGTAGTCCGTGCCCTGAAGTTCTATTTACAGGCAACTAAAGATTTTCGTCAAACTTCTTCCCTGTTTGACGTATACTCTGGTCAGAGGAGAGGTCAAAAAGCTTCGGCAACCTCTCTCTCCTTTTGGCTTCGTAGCATAATACGTTTAGCCTATGAGACTGCTGGACAGCAGCCCCCTGAAAGAATTACAGCTCATTCCACTAGAGCTGTGGCTTCCACCTGGGCCTTTAAGAATGAGGCCTCTGTTGAACAGATTTGCAAGGCTGCAACTTGGTCTTCGCTTCACACTTTTTCCAAATTTGACACTTTTGCTTCTTCGGAGGCTGTTTTTTGGAGAAAGGTTCTACAGGCAGTGGTTCCTTCCGTTTAAGTTCCTGCCTTGTCCCTCCCATCATCCGTGTACTTTGGCTTTGGTATTGGTATCCCATAAGTAATGGATGACCCGTGGACTGAATACACTTAAAGGGACAGTCTAGGCCAAAATAAACTTTCATGATTCAGATAGAGCATGTAATTTTAAACAATTTTCCAATTTACTTTTATCACCAATTTGTTCTCTTGGTATTCTTAGTTGAAAGCTTAACCTAGGAGGTTCATATGCTAATTTCTTAGACCTTGAAGCCCACCTCTTTAGGATTGCATTTTAACAGTTTTTCACCACTAGATGGTATTAGTTCACATATTTCATATAGATAACACTGTGCTCGTGCACGTGAAGTAATCTGGGAGCAGGCACTGTTTGGCTAGACTGCAAGTCTGTCAAAAGAACTGAAAAAGGGGCAGTTTACAGAGACTTAGATACAAGATAATCACAGAGGTTAAAAGTATATTATTATAACTGTGTTGGTTATGCAAAACTGGGAAATGGGTAATAAAAGGGATTATCTATCTTTTAAAACAATAAAAATTCTGGTGTAGACTGTCCCTTTAACAAGAGAAAACATAATTTATGCTTACCTGATAAATTTATTTCTCTTGCAGTGTATTCAGTCCACGGCCCGCCCTGTCTTTTTAAGGCAGATCTAAATTTTAATTAAAACTCCAGTCACCACTGCACCCTATGGTTTCTCCTTTCTTGTCTTGTTTCGGTCGAATGACTGGATATGACATGTGAGGGGAGGAGCTATATAGCAGCTCTGCTTGGGTGATCCTCTTGCAACTTCCTGTTGGGAAGGGAATATATCCCATAAGTAATGGATGACCCGTGGACTGAATACACTACAAGAGAAATAAATTTATCAGGTAAGCATAAATTATGTTTTCCATCACTATTGTGGCCAGAAAGAGTCCCTGTGGGTTTTAAAATTTGCCTGCCTATTGAAGTCTATGGCGGTTCGCGAACATTTGTGGAAGTTTGCGTTCGCAGTTCGCGAACCCAAATTTTTATGTTCGCGACATCACTAGTTCAGATATTTTTACATGTATGGCTTGTATAGCTCTTCTGGCTGGGAGTATCTCTGAGGCTATATTTCACATATATACCAGTGACGTGCACTCATAGGAGGCAGGTGAGGCACTGCCGCACCTGCCATTTGGGGCAAATGAAAAAAATATATATAATTTTATTAAAAAAAAAAAAGTTAAAGTTAAATGTTTTTTTGTTTTTTTTTTACATTTCTAACTCGAGTCTAGGCACTGAGTTCTAGTTTTTCCTCTACTGCACAATATTTACATGTATTTAACTCTATAATATTGCGCAATAGAGAGGCACTGGGTTCTGTTTTTTCCTCTATTGCGCAATATTTACATGTATTTGTATAACTAGCCACTCTGCAGCACCACCCGGTGGTGACTTGCAGCAGCAGCGCGGCTGAAAAAAATGTTAAAGAGGCACCTCTGATGAGGCCTCGTATTTTCCCTGGGAGACAGAATCAGCCAATCAACACTGGTTGACTCCCTGGCCCTGCTGTATGGTGTCTACTGCGCATGCGCAACGAGGAGCAGTCTGGCGGCGCGGGAACAACAGTCAGTGCCTACCTGTTTGGGACTGACTGTCATGTCACTGAGCCAAGTAGAGAGTGGAGCCTGAGCTAATCGCAGCTGCTGCGCCCTGGTCCTGCCTGCCCTGACTGAGCCTGAGGAGCCGTCGCCGAGTCACCAACACAGTCACACAAGTAAGTCAGAAATATGACAAGCCATCGTGTGATGATTTATTGTGAGCACTGAGCAGTAAATATAAGGCAGAGACGAGTAGTGGCCGCCCCCCTCTGAGGTTAAGTGTTTGTGTGTTAGTGAGTGACCGTCAATGTTGCTAATGAGACTCTGACATCATCTTCTCCTCTGCTTACTAGATTTATTTGAGACTCGAATGAGCAGCCGGCATCTTGTGTTTTGTGAACAGACTGTATAAGGGAGTTAGGCAGTAATGTGGCTGCCCCCTCTGATGTTAAATAAACTTTGTGCCTGACGGTCCCAGTCAGTGTTGCTGCCTACTACTTGAGTGTCTGACATCTTCTCTGCTTACTAAATAAAATTTGCAGAATGAGTGGCCATCTTGTGATTTTGTGCACAGTAATAACAGATACTGGTACGTTGTGTAAGTCACTAATAACTGTTATGTATGATATGATTGATGAGATGAGGACCGGTCTGGTGATGCAGCAGTGGAACTACTGACAGGCAGTGGGGACTGGGGCTGGGAGACCACTATGTTATTGAGGCTGTTCAATATTCAAGGACATTATAAATTCACTGCCCATATGGATCAGTATACAATAAATGTAAAGACACAGCTTGTTTATTTATTTATTTTTTAAATGAATGAGAAATGCCCGGGAAATAAAATGTGAACTTTGCAGATTCATTTGAGATCTTGTCCAGCAGCGCCACCTGCTGGGTGTAGTTTATTTGTAAAGAGCTAATTGTGTACTACACCCAGCAGAGAAAATCTCAAATGCCGGTGTTCAAAAACACTGACTGAATCTGCAATGTTCACATTTTATTTCCAATGTATTTTTCAGTGCATCAATTCATTTAAAAAAATAAATAAATCAAATAGCTGTGTCTTTACATGTATTGTATAATGATCCATATGGTCAGTGAATTTAAATTAAATTTAATTTATTAATCTTGTATACGTGGTATTTTTGTCACTAATTCCTTAAAAACAAAATTACACAATACTGAGCCTTCCACTGGAAACAATCTGATTCTATGTGGTTAAATTGTTATTATTTTATATATTAAAAGATTGTGCTATGTTCTAATTACACAAAATATTTGTGTTTATTTTGTCCACCAGCGCCACCTGCTGGGTGTAGTTTACACAATAAAATAATAATAATTTATAACCCCAAATAATGAGATTGAGTTCCCACTGGAAGGCTCAGTAATGTGTAATTTTGTTTTTAAGGAATTGGTGACACAAATACCACTTATACAAGAATATTGTTATAGTTTTATATTTTAACTAAGAAATTAAGAGAACTACAATTGGAATTAGTGTACTGTAAAAAAAATTAGAACCCCCCCCCCCCAACCTTTGATTGTAGAGCATTTACTGAGAGAGAAGTGTGTGTGAGAGAGAGAGAAGTGTGTGTGTGTAAGAGAGAAGTATGTGTGTGTGTGAGAGAGAGAAGTGTGTGTGTGTGTGTGAGAGAGAGAAGTGTGTGTGTGTGTGAGAGAGAGAGAGAGAGAAGTGTGTGTGTGAGAGAGAGAGGTGTGTGTGTGTGAGAGAGAGAGAAGTGTGTGTGTGTGTGAGAGAGAGAGAGAAGTGTGTGTGTGTGTGAGAGAGAGAAGTGTGTGTGTGTGTGAGAGAGAGAGAAGTGTGTGTGTGTGAGAGAGAGAGAGAGAGAGAGAGAGAAGTGTGTGTGTGTGAGAGAGAGAGAAGTGTGTGTGTGAGAGAGAGAGAAGTATGTGTGTGTGTGAGAGAGAAGTGTGTGTGTGTGTGAGAGAGAGAGAGAGAGAGAGAGAGAAGTGTGTGTGTGTGAGAGAGAGAGAAGTGTGTGTGTGTGTGTGTGAGAGAGAGAGAGAAGTATGTGTGTGTAAGAGAGAGATAAAGAAGTGTGTGTGTGAGAGAGAGAGAAAGAAGTGTGTGTGTGTGGGAGAGAGAGAGAAGTGTATGTGTGAGAGAGAGAGAGAGAGAGAGAGAGGTGTGTATGAGTGAGTGAGAGAGAAGTGTGTGTGAGAGGGAGAGAAGTTAGTGTGAGAGGGAGAGAAAGACGTGATTTGGATTCATATATTTGCTTCTCGGGCGTATAATAGTCAGTGCCTCATTAGCCTCTGACCTCACTGCACGTCACTGATATATACCTTATATTGTGGTCTTCAATGATCATATAAAACTTAAGAGTACTTTCAAGTTATTTATTAGACTACAATGCAAAGTTGTTTAACTGCTCTTCTTAATAGTCACAGAATTTGTACCTGTATATATCTCTTATTCCAATTCCCTTGGTGACTAAGTCTCCAGTCTTCACATAAAAATGTGTTTAGTATGTAAAATAACTGAATTTATGCTTACCTCATAAATTACTTTCTCTTGCGGTGTATCCAGTCCACGAATTCATCCTTTACTTGTGGGATATTCTCCTTCCCTACAGGAAGTGGCAAAGAGAGCACACAGCAGAGCTGTCCATATAGCTCCCCCTCTAGCTCCACCCCCCAGTCATTCAACCAGGTTAGGAAGAAAAAGGAGAAACCATAGGGTGCAGTGGTGACTGTAGTTTAAACAAAAAATTATACCTGACTTAAATGCCAGGGCGGGCCATGGACTGGATACACCGCAAGAGAAAGTAATTTACCAGGTAAGCATAAATTCTGTTTTCTCTTGCAAGGTGTATCCAGTCCACGGATTCATCCTTTACTTGTGGGATACCAATACCAAAGCTTTAGGACACGGATGAAGGGAGTGAACAAGTCAGGTAACCTAAACGGAAGGCACCACTGCTTGCAAAACCTCTCTCCCAAAAATAGCCTCCGAAGAAGCAAAAGTATCGAATTTGAAAAATTTGGAAAAAGTATGCAGTGAAGACCAAGTCGCTGCCTTACAAATCTGTTCAACAGAAGCCTCATTTTTGAAAGCCCATGTGGAAGCCACTGCTCTAGTAGAATGAGCAGTAATTGTTTCAGGAGGCTGCTGGCCAGCAGTCTCATAGGCCAAACGGATGATGCTTTTCAGCCAAAAGGAAAGAGAGGTAGCAGTCGCTTTCTGACCTCTCCTCTTACCAGAATAGATGACAAACAAGGAGGATGTTTGTCTGAAATCCTTAGTTGCTTGTAAATAGAACTTTAAAGCACGAACTACATCAAGATTGTGTAACAGACGTTCCTTCTTCGAAGAAGGATTAGGACACAGAGAAGGAACAACTATTTCCTGGTTAATATTCTTGTTAGAAACAACTTTAGGAAGAAAACCAGGCTTGGTACGCAAAACTACCTTATTTGCGTGGAACACCAGGTAAGGTGAATCACACTGTAAGGCAGATAATTCTGAAACTCTTCAAGCAGAAGAGATAGCTACCGAAAACAAAACTTTCCAAGATAACAACTTAATATCTATGGAATGTAAAGGTTCAAACGGAACCCCTTGAAGAACTGAAAGAACTAGATTTAGACTCCATGGTGGAGCCACAGGTTTATAGACAGGGTTGATTCTGACTAAAGCCTGAACAAACGCTTGAACGTCTGGTACCTCTGCCAGACACATGTGTAAAAGGATAGACAGAGCAGATATCTGTCCCTTTAAGGAACTAGACGACAATCCTTTCTCCAATCCTTCTTGGAGGAAAGACAATATCCTGGGAATCCTAATCTTACTCCATGAGTAACCCTTGGATTCACACCAACCCAGATATTTCCGCCAGGTCTTATGGTAGATTTTCCTGGTGACAGGCTTTCTAGCCTGAATCAGAGTATCTATAACCGTCTCAGAGAAACCACGCTTTGATAGAATTAAGCGTTCAATCTCCAAGCAGTCAGACGTAGAGAAACTAGATTTGGATGCTTGAATGGACCCTGTATTAGAAGATCCTGCCTCATTGGCAGTGTCCATGGTGGGACAGATGACATGTCCACTAGGTCTGCATACCAAGTCCTGCATGGCCACGCAGGCGCTATCAGAATCACCGAAGCCATCTCCTGCTTGATTCTGGCGACCAGACGAGGGAGAAGGGGAAACGGTGGAAAAACATAAGCCAGATTGAAGGACCAAGGCGCTGCAAGAGCATCTATCAATACCGCCTTGGGGTCCCGGGACCTGGACCCGTAGAGAGGAAGTTTGGTGTTCTGACGGGACGCCATCAGATCCAACTCTGGAGTGCCCCATAGCCGAGTCAGCTGGGCAAACACCTCCGGGTGGAGTTCCCACTCCCTCGGGTGAAAAGTTTGACGACTTGGGAAATCCGCCTCCCAGTTGTCTACTCCTGGGATGTGAATTGCTGAGAGCTGGCAGGAGTAATCCTCCGCCCACCTTATTATTTTGGTTACTTCCGTCATCGCTAGGGAACTCCTTGTTCCCCCCTGATGATTGACGTAAGCTACAGTCGTGATGTTGTCCGACTGAAATCTGATGAATTTGGCAGCAGCTAGTTGAGGCCATGCCTGAAGAGCGTTGAATATCGCCCTCAGTTCCAGAATGTTTATCGGGAGAAGCTATTCTTCCCGAGACCATAAGCCCTGAGCTTTCAGGGAGTCCCAGACCGCACCCCAGCCTAACAAACTGGCGTCGGTCGTTACAATGATCCACTCTGGTCTGCGGAAACATATTCCCTGAGACAGGTGATCCTGAGACAACGACCAGAGAAGAGAATCTCTGGTCTCCTGGTCCAACTTAATTTGAGGAGACAAATCTGCATAATCCCCATTCCACTGTTTGAGCATGCATAGTTGCAGTGGTCTGAGGTGTATCCGAGCAAAAGGGACTATGTCCATTGCCGATACCATTAATCCGATTGTCTCCATGCACTGAGCCACAGATGGCCGGGGAATGGAATGAAGAACTCGGCAAGTAGTTAAGAGTTTTAATTTTCTGACCTCCGTCAGAAATATTTTAATTTCTACAGAGTCTATTAGAGTCCCTAGGAAGGGAACCCTTGTGAGAGGGGAAAGAGAACTCTTTTTGATGTTCACCTTCCACCCGTGAGACCTCAGAAAGGCCAATACAATCTCCGTGTGAGACTTGGCTCTTTGGAAAGACGGCGCCTGAATTAAGATGTCATCTAGGTAAGGCGCCACTGCTATGCCCCGCGGTCTTAGAACCGCTAGGAGGGACCCTAGCACTTTTGTGAAAATTCTGGGAGCAGTGGCTAAGCCGGAAGGAAGAGCCACAAACTGGTAATGCTTGTCCAGAAACGCGAACCTGAGAAACTGGTGATGATCTCTGTGGATAGGAATGTGTAGGTATGCATCCTTTAGATCCACGGTAGTCATATATTGACCTTCCTGGATCATTGGTAAGATTGTCGAATGGTCTCCATTTTGAATGATGGGACTCTGAGGAATCTGTTTAGAATTTTTAGATCCAGGATGGGTCTGAAATTTCCCTCTTTTTTGGGAACCACAAACAGGTTTGAGTAAAAACCCAACCCTTGTTCCGCCATTGGAACTGGGTGGATCACTCCCATTATATGTAGATCTTCTACACAGCGTAAAAACGCCTCTTTCTTTGTCTGATCTGTAGACAGACGAGAAATGTGGAAGCTCCCCCTTGGAGGAGAACCCTTGAATTCTAGAAGATATCCCTGGGATACGATATCTAACGCCCAAGGATAGTGTACATCTCTTGCCCAGGCCTGAGCAAAGAGAGAGAGTCTGCCCCTACTAGATCCGGTCCCGGATCGGGGGCTACCCCTTCATGCGGTCTTGGTGGCAGCTGCAGGCTTTTTGGCCTGTTTACCCTTATTCCAGCCCTGGTAAGGTCTCCAGGTTGCCTTGGGCTGTGAAGTGTTACCCTCTTGCTTTGCAGCCGGAGAGGATGAAGCGGGCCGTTCCTGAAATTACGAAAGGAACGAAAATTAGCTTTGTTCTTTGTCTTAAAGGACTTGTCCTGCGGGAGAGCATGGCCTTTTCCCCCGGTGATTTCTGAAATAATCTCTTTTAATTCAGGCCCGAAGAGGGTCTTTCCTTTGAAAGGGATGTTCAAAAGCTTGGATTTAGACGACACATCGGCCGACCAGAACTTTAGCCATAGTGCCCTGCGCGCCAAAATGGCGAAACCTGAATTTTTTGCCGCCAACTTAGCTATTTGAAAAGCGGCGTCAGTGATAAAAGAATTAGCTAGCTTTAGAGCCTTAATTCTATCCATAATTTCCTCATATGAGGTCTCCGTCTGGAGCGAGTCTTCCAGCGCCTCAAACCAGAAAGCAGCTGCAGTAGTTACAGGAATAATGCAGGCAATAGGCTGGAGAAGAAAACCTTGTTGAACAAAAATTTTCTTAAGTAAACCCCCTAACTTCTTATCCATAGGGTGTTTAAAAGCACAACTATCTTCAATTGGTATGGTTGTGCGTTTAGCAAGTGAAGAAACAGCCCCCTCCACCTTAGGGACCATCTGCCACGAGTCCCGCACAGGGTCAGATATGGGGTACATTTTCTTAAAAACAGGAGGGGGAACAAAGGGAACACCTGGTCTATCCCACTCCATAGTAACGATATCCGCAATCCTCTTAGGGACCGGAAACGCATCCGTGTAAACAGGGACCTCTAGGTACTTGTCCATTTTACACAATTTCTCTGGGATCACCAAAGGATCGCAGTCATCCAGAGTAGCTAATACCTCCCTAAGCAAAACGCGGAGGTGTTCTAGTTTAAATTTAAAAGCCAATGTATCTGAATCCGTCTGAGGAGGAACCCTTCCTGAATCAGAGACTTCTCCCTCAGACATCAAATCCCTCGCTCCCACTTCAGAGCGTTGAGCGGGTATATCGGATACGGCTACCAAAGCGTCAGAATGCTCATAATCTGTTCCTAAAACGGAGCTATCACGCTTTGCGGGAAACACGGGCAGTTTAGATAAGAAGGCTGTAAGAGAATTATCCATGACTGCCGCTAAGTCTTGTAATGTAAAAGGGTTAGACGCACTAGAGGTACTAGGCGTCGCTTGCGTGGGCGTAACTGGTTGTGACACTTGGGGAGAGGCAGACGGGCTACCCTCGTTACCTTCAGTCTGAGAATCATCTTGGGTCACATTCTTAAGTGCAACAATATGATCTTTAAAGTGTACATATCAGTACAAGTGGGACACATTCTGAGAGGGGGTTCCACCATGGCTTCTAAACACATTGAACAAGGATTTTCCTTAGTGTCAGACATGTTTAATAGGCTATTAATATACACAAGCAGGCTTGGAAATCACTTTAATCAAATAAAAAACACAATTTGAAAAAACGTTACTGTGCCTTTAAGAGATAAAAAGAGCACACAATTTTACAAAACAGTGAAAAATGCAGCAATCCTTTTGAAATTTTCACAGTATGTACCTAAAGTCTTAATAAGATTGCACCACAAGTTGCAAAACGATTAACCCCTTAATGCCCAAACAGGAGCAGCCTAAAGCCAACACCCGGTTAAAATTACTACAGCACCTTGGGGGGGCGGAGTCTGGCCACGCTGGGACATGGCCGCTCAGTGAGGTTGCTCTGTGGGACCGGAGTTTGTCTGGCACACTTGTACCTAGCCGTGGACAAAATACAGGCACCTAGTGGTGTCGGAACACATGAGGAACAGAACCGCCACACTTGGGATCACAAATATGTCCTGAACAGACCGCAAACATCCGAAGAGGCTCACAGTGTTCAGGAGATAGCGGTCGCCATCTTGGATTTTCCCCACGAGGTTCAGACAGCATACGACTGCAACAAGACCAGGTATTACTAAAGTGGGTACTCAAAATGCTGCAACTCATCAGGCACAAGGGCTAACACACATGCCAGAGACTTTACCCATATTATACGTTGGCACAAATAGTACTTTCAATGGCATATACCTGCTCCCTAGTACAGGTTAACAGAGCTACTATACTGTCCCCATAAATAGACATAACTTATTTGTCTAACATACTACAAAACATACAGGACATGTCGCTAAACAGTGGATTTGATGTTACAAGTATAAGGAAAGTCTGGATATAGCTCTTTTTCTTATTTTCCTCCCTTTTTTCATTTTAAAAGAAAACAAAAATAAAAATGAAGCTGCTCTTTTCTGAGGGGGGAAAACAGATACGGAAGCGAAGATACACATTAAATAGCATGACAAAAACATATGCTTATATCTCATATATACTGAATGTGTGTTAAGAAGAAACAGTTGGGATGGCTTGTTATGTTTTATAACTTGGCTTATAACTTTAGGGAGCAATGTGCCACTTCCTACTAGCAACTCCATAATTGAATAGTAGGTGCTGCTTTAACCTCTGTGTAGCATAAATATATCCTGAACTATTAAAAGTTTTTGTTTTTGCAATCTCACTACGAGGGCTGCATCTGGTGTCTATATACAGTTATTACAGTGAAGATATACACCTTATACTTGAAATCTTAATAATGTCCTCCAGACGGCAAACAAAGCCAGATAAACCTGCAAAATCACAGCATACCACACTCAAATCAGTCACAGACTTTTTGCAGTCTCAGGATAGAGAAAGCACATCCCAAGAACCAGCAAGCTCGAATCATACTGACAAAGCGCCAGGGTCAGGAGACATCATGGCGGACCAACAGCAAGATCAATTATCACAAATTCTAACCAGGTTGAATGATCTCCCATCTAAAAATGATATAGACTCTCTAAAGGATCTGATTAAGACAGAGATTTCTGACCTGAAGAAAGATATCACTGATATCGGCAACAGAGTAGATAATTTAGAGTCATCACTGGACATGACGGCACAAGAGATGAAAGACATTACAGAATCTCAAGAGCAGCAATCTCTTTTAATTCAGGATTTGAATGTTAAACTCGAAGATCTGGATAACAGAGGGCGAAGAAATAATTTGAGAATTAGAGGGATACCTGAGTCTATCGAGCCCTCCGACCTGGAAGACTATCTACAATCACTCTTTCGTCATCTTATGGACTCCTCAGATACCACATCCTCTATATCTTTAGAGAGAGCTCATAGAGCTCTGAGAGCAAAACCTTCAAATCAAGGTCCCCCACGAGATGTTATAATTAAATTCCTTAGCTTTAAAGATAAGGACATTATTTGGCAACTCTTTAGAGATAACCCTAATCTCAAATATCAAGATCACGAGATTCAGGCATACCTGGACCTAAGCCCTATCACTCTCCAAAAAAGAAAAGACGCTAAATTTATTACAGCTACTTTACAAAAACACAACATAAGATACCGCTGGGGATATCCATTTGCTCTCATCGTATCACTTGAGGGTAAAACCTGGATCTACAGAACTTTGGATGACTTGGACTCTTTTTCCAAAGGCATTAACCTTGAAATTCCTGCACCTTCAATACAAGATAACACACCCGCTACAGGCGGGATGACATCTCGCCCGAAAGACAGGAGACCTGAATGGAACATTGTTCAATACAGGAAGAGGCCTCCCAGACAAACAAACTCTGACTCAGTTGCTAAATCTAACCTTCCTACATGACTTCTTGGAGGTCTTAATCTTGGATCTCACAAAGACTAACTGCTCATAATTGGGCAGTCTATATCCTTTTCGTAATTCTCTGACGAGAAAAAATAAGAAAGAAAATGTTAATGTTTACTGTTTTTGTTCGCTGTGTTTACTATGTTATTTGATGATTCTTTGGTTGTTATATATTATGCTCTTTTTCCTCTAGACACATGTTGCATATTCTATGAACAAAAACTAGCAGAAATGTCTTCAGGCATTGATACCTTATCTAACACCTATTAATCAAGACACAATAGTAGTGTCATTAAGGTAGAATATAATTTTGCCCTGAATATTTGAGAGTTGCAATAGAGCATTTTATGCGTGAATTAGCCATGTATTTACAGATAGAAATTTAAATTTTGTAGTTTAGTTAGAAATGTGCATTTTGTTGGTTGATGTATTTGTCTCATATAAATAGGACTGACTTAGCACTATCTTTTTTTTTTTTTTTTTTTTCCTTTTTTCTGAAGACTTTTTTAGATTGTCTTCTCTTAACTCCACTTATTAATAGTAGAATCTCTGGTACCCAACCCCTGTCTCTACAAACTGTGTATGTATCCTTTTTTCACTTTGTTGAACTCTTTTTACCTTTTACTCTTTTTTCTTTCACTCTTTTTTCACCCTTTGATTGTCATTACTCGTTAGCCTATAGCTTTCAGAACAATACCTCAAACAAGAGTACTGCATTTTGTAAAAAAAGAACCCTACACCCACCCAACTTTTTCTATGACAGATAAACAAATAAACCAACTCCGGATAATATCCATTAATACCAAAGGTCTAAATTCTCCCTTCAAAAGAAATTCAACTCTCTCTGACTTTAAACAACATAGGAGTGATATAGTCATGCTTCAAGAGACGCATTTCAAAAGAGGTAGGGAACCACAAACTTATAAATTTAAATTTGGCCAATGCTTCTATTCTTCCAATACTACAAAAACAAACGGGGTTGGGATTCTGATTAAAAGCAATATTCCTTTTCAGGAGCTTTTTACCCACAAAGATAAAGAGGGTAGATTTATAGCAGTAACGGGTAAACTGTATGGAAAGCTTGTAACTTTAGTTTGTATATATGCCCCAAACACACAACAACATCTCTTCTTCAAGACGATAACAAACAGATTACTTGACAATGCAAAGGGAGCTCTGATTATTGGAGGTGACTTCAATACACCACTCAACCCACATATTGATTGCTCTACACACTCCTCGTCTATCCCATCCAAACGAATCACAGCAATAAAACAGAACATGAGGGACTTAGCAGTACACGATGTGTGGAGATCTCTAAACCCACATACAAGAGACTACACATTTTATTCTGCCCCACACAAATTATACTCTAGGATAGACTACCTGTTCATGGATGTCTCTAGTTTCTCCTATATAGTACAAAGCAAGATCCTAACATGCACATGGTCAGATCATTCTTTTATGAGCTGTAGTCTACATTGGCCCAACATCTCTCAAAAAACATTTAATTGGAAATTTGAATCCTCCCTAATAGAAGACACACTAATAAATGAAAAATTGGGGAAATCTTTAGCTGAATATTTTGAACTAAACTCATCTCCACAAATGGACGAAAGAGTTGTGTGGGAAGCACATAAAAGTGTCATTAGGGGAGAATGTCTTAGCCATAAAAGCTTTCAAGTTAAACAACAAAGAGCTAGATTAGAAACAACATTACATCAAATTACCGCTTTGGAGTCCCAACACAGACAGAACCCGGGGGATGAGCCTGTGTATACCGAACTCTGTAACAAAAGACAGGAAATGAACTCTCAACTCCTACATAGATATAAGAAAAATGCCCTCCGACTTAAACAAGTTTATTTTGACAGCGACAATAAGAGTGGGAGATTCTTAGCTAGGAAATTACGTAGAAGAACAAATAGATCTTTTATTATGTCAATTAAAAATGCGAAAGGCTCCACATGTTCTAATACCACTTCTATAGCTAACGCATTTCGAGAATACTTCGAAGGTCTGTATAATTTGAAAGACTCTGACCCCATAGTCACTAGACGCGATGACTCCTTTAGCTCCCATATCAAGAGATATTTAGATAGCATACAGATCCCCACCCTATCAAAAGAACAACAAGAACAATTAGATAGCCCAATTCAAGTTGAAGAAGTTATTAATGTCATCAAACATTTACCTAATGGTAAAGCTCCAGGGCCGGATGGCTTCACCAATCTTTACTACAAAAGCTTTCAACCCATAATTGCCCCCCAGTTATGTCGACTTTATAACGTTATAAATGATGCCACTCCCTTCTTGCAACAATCATTAGAGGCCACAATAGTATTATTGCCCAAACCTGGGAAATCAACAGATATGGTTACGAATTACCGTCCGATCTCCTTGCTCAATAACGATTCAAAGATCTTTGCCAAAATACTTGCAAATAGATTAGGCCCTATTATGCCCTCTTTGATACACGGAGACCAAGTTGGTTTTGTTATTAATAGGGAGGCCAAAGATAACACAATTCGCTCCCTTCATTTAATCCAACATGCACTTTCTTCTGACTCACAAATAGTGATGGTATCCACAGACGCTGAGAAAGCGTTCGATCGGGTAGATTGGACGTTTTTGCACCACATTTTAGAAAGATTCGGATTTGGCAAGGGTATCTTAGGGAAAATCTTTGCTTTATATAATAGCCCAAGCGCGCGCATACTGGTAAATGGAGATCTCTCAGCCCCCTTCTATATTAAAAATGGCACCAGACAGGGATGTCCCTTATCCCCCCTACTTTTCGCATGCGCTATAGAAATATTGGCATTAAAAATAAGGGAAAATAAAAATATTTGCGGCCTAACCCTTCAGAATCATACCTATAAACTTTCGCTATTCGCGGATGACATCCTGTTTACATTGTCGTCACCTAGCCAGTCAATCCCTGAATTAATGAAAGAACTTCATGATTTCAGAATAGTGTCCAACTTTTTAATTAATCAATCAAAATCTGAAATCATGAACATTAACCTGTCTGAAGAACTTAATCTTACAAAACAAATTTGCCCCTTTCGCTGGCAATCCTCTTCCATTAAATATCTGGGGATTTTCCTGTCTCACAACCAGGCTGACTTATTAACTCTTAACTATGAAACTCTTAAAAAGAACATTGTAGCAGACTTAAGCTCCTGGAGATCTAAACGCCTTAGTTGGCTAGGGAGAATGAACACAATCACTATGAATATACTGCCCAGACTTTTATACGTTTTACAGACGGTTCCAATCCCCCTCCCTTCATCCTACATCCCCTCACTACAGAGAATAATTAATGACTATATATGGGATAGGAAACATCCTAGAATTAATAGAAAGTTAATGACTCTCCCTAAAGAGTCGGGAGGTCTGGGTGTTCCAGATCTTGAGAAATATAGACAGGCGACTTTCTTACAGCGGGTAGTAGACTGGAACACTAATTACCTTGACAAAATCTGGGTGCGGATCGAACATCAAATGCATCAGTGTTCTCACCTGGGTTCTCTGTGTTGGCTGGATGGCTCTGAAGGCCGTCTGAGAATGGTGGGTAATTTTATTACAGAAGAGACATACAAAATGTGGAATAGGTTATTAGTAAAATATCCCATGCTTTCCTCTATACCATCCCCATTGACACCCTTGCTTGGAAATTCAGAATTTCTCCCAGGATTGGGAATTGCTAAATTAGACCCCCTAGACAAAAAGAGCAACTTACCATTTTTTGCATTATCAGAGGGAGGCAAAATGCATACAAGGTTGAAACTCCTAGAAGATGACCTACATATATTTAATAATTGGTTTTTCTATTTGCAAGCACACTCTTTTCTTCAGAACCACAAAGGGAAAAATAATATGTTGAGATCACCTACCAATTTTGAGAAACTATGCATGTCTGCACATCCGATTAGGCACACTCTATCAATTATATACCACATGCTACAACAAGAACCGTTAGGCCTAGAACATCACTATATTCAAAAATGGGAATCGGAGTTGAATCTTAGTATCTCCCCAAAGGAGAAGCATATGATATTTAAAAGAACAAATGAAAGCTTCCACATCAGCTAGAATACTAGAAATTAATTTTAAAATATTGCATCGTTGGTATTATACCCCTACACGTTTAAAAACCTTATATCCTCAAAGATCAGACATATGCTGGCGTTGCGACAGAGGGAGAGGCACTATGGGACATATATGGTGGTTATGCCCAAACATTTCCCCCTTCTGGAGAGATGTTATAAACCAAACGGAGAAGATGCTGGGGACCACTATCCCGCAGGACCCGTTAGTCTGGCTCCTAAATAAACCCCCCAGGAAACTATTGGCAACACATTTGTCCATACTTCAAATTGCCTCCAATAGCGCTAAGACTCTAATAACAAAATATTGGAAACAATCCTCAATCCCAAATACCGCCCAGTGGGTTGATACAATGCACAAAACTATTCAATTAGAGGAATACCACTACATGAAATCACAACGCATAGACTTCTTTCATGAGATTCTCTTTATTTGGGAAGAATATATATATAACAAATATGATAATTAAATAGATATTGAAGTCAGATGGCTTACGATACAGGGTATACGAGAAACTTGAAGTCTGAATTCCACGATCTAAATGACAATTCTTTTCTTCTCTTCTTTCTTTCTCTTCTTTCCTTTTCTCTTTTTATGTATTTCTCTCGTAAAAATGAAAAGTTAACGAGGTTATGGTTTTTAGCTAAAGGTCAGGTTTCTATATAACATGTTATGTTGAAAATATGTCTAAGTGTGATATGTTCTTGACCAAGTAAAAAAAAAAAAAAATTACTACAGCACCTTGCCACAGCCTTGCTGTGGCCCTACCTGCCCTTAGGGATCAGATTTGGGGGAATATAGCTTCCTTTTTAGCTTCCTTAAGGCCCTCAAACTGCAGCAGGACCCTTCATGTGAAGCAGCATGAACTTCTCTGCAATTCTAACTGCGCATCTGAGGTGCGAAATTAGGCTACTCCCACTCTATTCCGGAGCTGTGAGGCCTAAGAAATCATTCCTAAGTGAATAAAAAATAGCCATGTGGGTAATAAAACACAACTAAAGAACAGCACTCCATGAGATAGAACAGAAGCTGGAAAAAACCTTCCATGCATGTCCATTTTTATAATAACTCCTCAGGGTGCACAGTCTTTTAGCACACTATGCCCCTTTCACAGAGAAAAAATATCCTGAAGCATATCAGTCTGACCCTGCCCAATGACAGTCCAGCACCAAAATACCAGGCAATTCTTCTCTGAACAAGGGAAGCAACAACCCCAGACGATCATTTCGGGCTTCTATGGGCCTCGTCAGTGAGGTGCAGTTGTATCTCTCTAAGGGCAAGTGTGCATGGAGTCCACGTCTGGTTTCCCCATTACTCTTAGGGTGACCCAAGAGCATTTAAATAAAACACAACTAAAGAACAGCACTCCATGAGATAGAACAGAAGCTGGAAAAAACCTTCCATGCATGTCCATTTTTATAATAACTCCTCAGGGTGCACATGTGGGTAATAACCCCAGAAAGAACCCAAAGGGACTTTCAAAGTGTCTTGCAAACGATATTTTCCTTAGCTAAACAATCGATTGCCCTGAATAAGTGTCAACCAGCATAATTAGCCCTGTTATGTAAGCATTCAATTCTTTACAAAGTCTGTGAACATAGCTTACCCTCCCCTCATGGGGATATTGTCAGTCTCTTCTAGCATTATCTCAGTCTTGTCTAGAAATAAATGACTGAACATACCTTATTGCAGTTCCCCCTGCAAACTGTTCCCCCCAACTGAAGTTTTCTGGTACTCCTCAGTCCTGTGTGGGAACAGCAGTGGATTTTAGTTACAACATGCTAAAATCATTTTCCTTTCAGCAGAAATCTTCATCACTTTTCTGCTAGAGAGTAAATAGTACAAACCGGTAACATTTAAAATAACAAACTTTTGATTGAAGATAATAAAAACTACAATTCTAACACCACATTCACTTTACCCTCCCGAGATAGACCCTAGTGCTTAGAGCCGGCAAAGAGAATGACTGGGGGGTGGAGCTAGAGGGGGAGCTATATAGACAGCTCTGCTGTGTGCTCTCTTTGCCACTTCCTGTAGGGAAGGAGAATATCCCACAAGTAAAGGATGAATCCGTGGACTGGATACACCTTGCAAGAGAAATTAAAAAATTACTAAAGTAGTCTAATAAAAAAAAAACGAAGAAAAAATACCCTTAAAAATAAACATGGCCTAAGCAGACACCATGGCTGATCAGTGTAGACTTATTCTGTAGATAGAATAAGCCAAGTAAAACCCACAGCAGACATGACATGCTATTACCAGAAACCACCAGCAGATATGAAAGAAAGTGAATATAACACTATAAATTCACTATATATACTTATAATAATAAAAAATAAAACACCCAAATCACTAATACAGTGAAAAGCGATGATTATGTAAACAGGGATAGCACGCTCCAAGACTCCAAAATTGACCCGACAAGATCACGCCAAACAGACCTATGGCGGGAAGATCAACCTCTCCACCACTGGTCTTAGAATCAGGGAATCTGTATAACTTACAGAAACAAAACATAGAAAGCATGGCACTGTAGCCCTTAGCACAATGGCGTAAGAGGGTAGAAGCGTTTACTAACACATCAGGATGGCTCCTCAAATAGGACCTATAGCAGTTGATGCCAAGCAAAATTAACGACCACACAGCGCAAAAACATAAGCGCGCAAAACTACCGCCGTATCTTATTCCATTAGAGTTATCATCCAACAATAAAAAAGCACAGTGATGAGTAATCTTAGTCCAATATATTACCACCACCACAGCTCGAATATAAGTTGCTTTTCACTCTTCTGCTAAGAGCTGATTCGCAACTGCATGAGGCTTAAGCGCGCCAATACACCAGCTCAGCCACATCATATCCCAAATGAAAGGATATATATCAAATAAATACAAACCCTATCTGAAGGTTCCTTTTCCATAATATTCCCCTTGAGAAAACATAATTTATGCTTACCTGATAAATTCCTTTCTCCTGTAGTGTGGTCAGTCCACGGGTCATCATTACTTCTGGGATATTAACTCCTCCCCAACAGGAAGTGCAAGAGGATCACCCAAGCAGAGCTGCTATATAGCTCCTCCCCTCTACGTCACACCCAGTCATTCGACCAAGAACCAAACGAGAAAGGAGAAACTATAGGGTGCAGTGGTGACTGGAGTATAATTTAAAAATTTAGACCTGCCATAAAAAACAGGGCGGGCCGTGGACTGACCACACTACAGGAGAAAGGAATTTATCAGGTAAGCATAAATTATGTTTTCTCCTGTTAAGTGTGGTCAGTCCACGGGTCATCATTACTTCTGGGATACCAATACCAAAGCTAAAGTACACGGATGACGGGAGGGACAGGCAGGATCTTTATACGGAAGGAACCACTGCCTGAAGAACCTTTCTCCCAAAAACAGCCTCCGAAGAAGCAAAAGTGTCAAATTTGTAAAATTTGGAAAAAGTATGAAGAGAAGACCAAGTTGCAGCCTTGCAAATCTGTTCAACAGAGGCTTCATTCTTAAAGGCCCAAGTGGAAGCCACAGCTCTAGTGGAATGAGCTGTAATTCTTTCAGGAGGCTGCTGTCCAGCAGTCTCATAGGCTAAACGTATTATGCTACGAAGCCAAAAAGAGAGAGAGGTAGCAGAAGCTTTTTGACCTCTCCTCTGTCCAGAATAAACGACAAACAGGGAAGAAGTTTGGCGAAAATCTTTAGTTGCCTGTAAATAAAATTTCAGGGCACGGACTACATCTAGATTGTGCAGAAGTCGTTCCTTCTTTGAAGAAGGATTCGGACACAATGATGGCACAACAATCTCTTGATTGATATTCTTATTAGTGACAACCTTAGGTAAGAACCCAGGTTTAGTACGCAGAACTACCTTATCTGAATGAAAAATCAGATACGGAGAATCACAATGTAAGGCTGATAACTCAGAGACTCTACAAGCCGAGGAAATAGCCATTAAAAACAGAACTTTCCAAGATAACAGCTTGATATCAATGGCATGAAGGGGTTCAACGGAACACCCTGTAAAACGTTAAGAACTACATTTAAGCTCCATGGTGGAGCAACAGTTTTAAACACAGGCTTAATCCTGGCCAAAGCCTGGCAAAAAGCCTGAACGTCTGGAACTTCTGACAGACGCTTGTGTAAAAGAATGGACAGAGCTGAGATCTGTCCCTTTAAGGAACAAGCAGAAAAACCCTTTTCTAAACTTTCTTGTAGAAAGGACAATATCCTAGGAATCCTAACTTTACTCCATGAGTAACTCTTGGATTCGCACCAATGTAAGTATTTACGCCATATTTTATGGTAAATCTTTCTGGTAACAGGCTTCCTAGCCTGTATTAAGGTATCAATAACTGACTCCGAAAAACCACGCTTTGATAAAATCAAGCGTTCAATTTCCAAGCAGTCAGCTTCAGAGAAATTAGATTTTGATGTTTGAAAGGACCCTGAATTAGAAGGTCCTGTCTCAGAGGCAGAGACCAAGGTGGACAGGATGACATGTCCACTAGATCTGCATACCAGGTCCTGCGTGGCCACGCAGGCGCTATCAGAATCACCGATGCTCTCTCCTGTTTGATCCTGGCAATCAATCGAGGAAGCATCGGGAAGGGTGGAAACACATAGGCCATCCCGAAGGTCCAAGGTGCTGTCAAAGCATCTACCAGGACTGCTCCCGGGTCCCTGGACCTGGACCCGCAACAAGGAAGCTTGGCGTTCTGGCGAGACGCCATGAGATCTATCTCTGGTTTGCCCCAAAGTCGAAGTATTTGGGCAAAGAGCTCCGGATGAAGTTCCCACTCCCCCGGATGAAAAGTCTGACGACTTAGGAAATCCGCCTCCTAGTTTTCCACTCCAGGAATGTGGATCGCTGACAGGTGGCAAGAGTGAGACTCTGCCCAGCGAATTATCTTTGATACTTCCGTCATCGCTAGGGAGCTTCTTGTCCCTCCTTGATGGTTGATGTAAGCTACAGTCGTGATGTTGTCCGACTGAAACCTGATGAACCCCCGAGTTGTTAACTGAGGCCAAGCCAGAAGGGCATTGAGAACTGCTCTCAATTCCAGAATGTTTATTGGAAGGAGACTTTCCTCCTGATTCCATGATCCCTGAGCCTTCAGGGAATTCCAGACAGCGCCCCAACCTAGTAGGTCTGCTGAAAGGCATGCCCCTGGACAGATGTGGCCGAGAAAGCCACCATAGAAGAGAATTTCTGGTCTCTTTATCCAGATTCAGAGTAGGGGACAAATCTGAGTAATCCCCATTCCACTGACTTAGCATGCACAATTGCAGCGGTCTGAGATGTAGGCGTGCAAAGGGTACTATGTCCATTGCCGCTACCATTAAGCCGATTACCTCCATGCATTGAGCCACTGACGGGTGTTGAATGGAATGAAGGACACGGCAAGCATTTTGAAGCTTTGTTAACCTGTCTTCTGTCAGGTAAATCTTCATTTCTACAGAGTCTATAAGAGTCCCCAAGAAGGGAACCCTTGTGAGTGGTAAGAGAGAACTCTTCTCTACGTTCACCTTCCACCCATGCGACCTTAGAAATGCCAGAACTAACTCTGTATGAGACTTGGCAGTTTGAAAGCTTGACGCTTGTATCAGAATGTCGTCTAGGTACGGAGCCACCGAAATTCCTCGCGGCCTTAGCACCGCCAGAAGAGAGCCCAGAACCTTTGTGAAGATTCTTGAAGCCGTAGCCAACCCGAATGGAAGAGCTACAAACTGGTAATGCCTGTCTAGGAAGGCAAACCTTAGATACCGGTAATGATCTTTGTGAATCGGTATATGAAGGTAGGCATCCTTTAAATCCACTGTGGTCATGTACTGACCCTTTTGGATCATGGGTAAGATTGTCCGAATAGTTTCCATTTTGAACGATGGAACTCTTAGTAATTTGTTTAGGATCTTTAAATCCAAGATTGGTCTGAAGGTTCCTTCTTTCTTGGGAACCACAAACAGATTTGAGTAAAAACCTTGTCCGTGTTCCGACCGCGGAACCGGATGGATCACTCCCATTAGTAAAAGATCTTGTACACAGCGTAGAAACGCCTCTTTCTTTATCTGGTTTGTTGACAACCTTGAAAGATGAAATCTCCCTTTTGGGGGAGAGGCTTTGAAGTCCAGAAGATATCCCTGAGATATGATCTCTAACGCCCAGGGATCCTGGACATCTCTTGCCCAAGCCTGGGCGAAGAGAGAGAGAGTCTGCCCCCCACTAGATCCGTTCCCGGATCGGGGGCCCTCACTTCATGCTGTCTTAGGGGCAGCAGCAGGCTTTCTGGCCTGTTTGCCCTTGTTCCAGGACTGGTTAGGTTTCCAGCCTTGTCTGTATCGAGCAACAGCTCCTTCCTGTTTTGGTGCAGAGGAAGTTGATGCTGCTCCTGCCTTGAAGTTACGAAAGGCATGAAAATTAGACTGTCTAGCCCTAGGTTTGGCTCTGTCTTGAGGCAGGGCATGGCCTTTACCTCCTGTAATGTCAGCGATAATTTCCTTCAAACCGGGCCCGAATAAGGTCTGCCCTTTGAAAGGTATGTTAAGTAGTTTAGATTTAGAAGTAACATCAGCTGACCAGGATTTTAGCCACAGCGCTCTGCGTGCCTGAATGGCGAATCCGGAATTCTTAGCCGTAAGTTTAGTTAAGTGTACTACGGCATCAGAAATAAATGAATTAGCTAGCTTAAGGGTTTTAAGCTTGTGTGTAATCTCATCTAATGGAGCCGATTCAAGGGTCTCTTCCAGAGACTCAAACCAAAATGCTGCTGCAGCCGTGACAGGCGCAATGCATGCAAGGGGTTGCAATATAAAACCTTGTTGAACAAACATTTTCTTAAGGTAACCCTCTAATTTTTTATCCATTGGATCTGAAAAGGCGCAGCTATCCTCCACCGGGATAGTGGTACGCTTAGCTAAAGTAGAAACTGCTCCCTCCACCTTAGGGACCGTTTGCCATAAGTCCCGTGTGGTGGCGTCTATTGGAAACATCTTTCTGAATATAGGAGGGGGTGAGAAAGGCACACCGGGTCTGTCCCACTCCTTAGTAACAATTTCAGTAAGTCTCTTAGGTATTGGAAAAACGTCAGTACTCGACGGTACCGCAAAATATTTATCCAACCTACACATTTTCTCTGGTATTGCAACTGTGTTACAATCATTCAGAGCCGCTAAGACCTCCCCTAGTAATACACGGAGGTTTTCCAGCTTAAACTTAAATAATTTTTGAAGACCCTTGAGCTCTGTAGAGACGATCCGGATCATGCAGGAAGAGAAACAGACTTTTGACTGAATTTTTGATGCGTAGCAAAAGCGCCAAGATAGGCCCCTCCCCCTCACAGCAGTGAGGGAAGTTCAGTAAACTGTCTCAGATTAAAATAAACGATAGCCAAGTGGAAAAACAGTGCCCAAAAACAATTTTTCACCCAGTACCTCAGATATTTAAACAATTTAGCATGCCAGCAAAAACGTTTAAAATCAAATATCATGAAATGCCATTAAACAGCCTGTTGCTAGACGTTCCCACTGCAAGTAAGGCTAAAGATTATATGCATATAGTATTACCCAGAGAAGTGCCATTCCCCAGAATACAGAAGTGTACACATATATACATAAACAGCCTGATACCAGTTGCTACTACTGCATTTAAGGCTGAACTTACATTATATTGGTATTGGCAGTATTTTCTCAGTCAATTCCATTCCTCAGAAAATAATATACTGCAACATACCTCTTTGCAGGTGAACCTGCCCGCTGTCCCCTGATCTGAAGTTTACCTCACTCCTCAGAATGGCCGAGAACAGCAAAATGAATTTTAGCTACGCCGGCTAAAATCATCCAAAAACTCAGGTAGATTCTTCTTCAAATTCTACCTGAGAAGGAACAACACACTCCGGTGCTGTTTTAAAATAACAAACTTTTGATTGAAGATATAAAAACTAAGTATAATCACCACAGTCCTCTCACACATCCTATCTATTAGTTGGGTGCAAGAGAATGACTAAGTGTGACGTAGAGGGGAGGAGCTATATAGCAGCTCTGCTTGGGTGATCCTCTTGCACTTCCTGTTGGGGAGGAGTTAATATCCCAGAAGTAATGATGACCCGTGGACTGACCACACTTAACAGGAGAAATATATATAAAAGAACTTACCCTCCAGGGTCTTCTGCTGTAGAGCAGGACAGTAGCTGCTTGTCTGATAGCCTCATCCGACCGCCAACAGGGACCTGTAGACAGAGAAACAGAGTAACCAACCCTGGCTTTCTATAAAGGGGTAGCAATAATGTTAGAAGTTAAGCAAAGACAACCTTGCCGTCTTCTAACAGCTAAAAGCCACCATTACTCTACTAAAGAGATTGACATGAACACAGCATAGCCCCAAATCCTTCCTTGCAGGGAAAAGTACCCATTAAAGGATTGAATATCTTCAGACAGCATCTTCGCACATCCTCCCTTGACAGAGGCAAAGAGAATGACTGGGGATTATGGGTAAGGGAAATGACACTTAACAGCTCTGCTGGGCTGCTCTTTGCCTCCTCCTGCTGGCCAGGAGTGAGTATCCCACTATTAATTAGAATGAATTTGTGGGCTCTCTATGCCATAGGAAAGAAATATAGATTGTGTTCCTTTAACGGCAGAACGGCTGCACTTTTAAATTGTCAACTAGGATTAGCTTTGTAATAACCACAACATGGCTAATGAGAAAACTACTAGCAAGTAGTAGATAACTCTACCCACAGGGCTAGTAAGCTAAAACCAGGTACATAAAATATATCAAATAGTCGCAATATGTTGCAAATCAAAAGATAAAATTAGATCTCAAGTGTAAAATGTATCAAAATACACAATTTATTAATATACAAAAAATACGCTGCTCAGACGTATATATAAACAGACAAAAACAAATAAAATAAATGACAAAAAACAAATTATAAATAAACTGAATGTCCCAAATGAACCGATGTGGGGATAAAAAGTGCAGTATCTACGAGTCACTCTGGAGCTGTAGTCCAAATCAGAAGCCAGATGACTGGTTGTGCTGGGTTTTTCATCAGATCAAGATAGGAGCTGGAACATAGAGATATTCAAATCAAACGAAGAAAAAGAACCAAGCAAAAGGTTTTCACTTTTACTTACACCGGAGGTTCTTGTTTAGAAGCGATATTCTCCCCTTCAGGCGTTTCCTGATACATTTTACACTTGAGAGCTAATTTTATCTTTTGATTTGCAACATATTGCGACTATTTGATATATTTTATGTACCTGGTTTTAGCTTACTAGAGCTGTGGGTATAGTTATCTACTACTTGCTAGTAGTTTTCTCATTAGCCTTGATAAATTTTGGAGGTTTGGGATCCTCCTTTTTCCCACTAGCTTATCAGGTTTTACCAGCGCAGGGTTGAACACACACTTTTTTTTTATCCAATAACCACAACATGACCAAACTTTAAAATCCATTTTATTAATTGCAACTGAAGTCCGTTTAAATTGTAATATATTTCAAAATCAACACCACATTATTTAGATAAAGCACAAAAGGCAGCTGGTTTGTAGCACAAAACTATTTGTGCATGTAAACATCTGGGTAGCCATTGTAATGCATGCAGGAATGTGATAAAATCTCTTAACATTGAAAAGAAATTCAATTACTAAAATTGAAAAAAATCTTCTTGAAGCAACAAAAATGCATTATGTACAAACTACAAACAAATTAGAAATGTTAAATTTACAGAATTTCTGTTTTAATAAAAAACTGAGCCTTTGTAATAGAAAAAGAAATTATGGAAACAATTCTGCATTATCAAACCTTGTGTACTGCTGCATGCACTCATTGTTATCAACATGCTTATCCTGAACAGGAAATACTTAAAAGGTACACAAAACCCCCTTTTTTTCTTTTCTTTCGTGATTCAGATAAAGCATACAATTTTAAGCAACTTTCTAATTTACTCCTATTATAAATTATTCTTTGTTCTCTTGGTGTCTTTATTTGAAAAAGCAGGAATGTAAAGCATAGAAGCCAGACCATTTTTGGTTCAGCACCTGGGTAGCGCTTGCTGATTGGTGGCTACATTTAGCTACCAATCATTAGGTGGAACCCAGGTTCTGAACCAAAAATGGGGCAGCTCCAATGCTTACATTCATGCCTTTTCAAATAAAGATAGCAAGAGAACAAAGAAAAAAAATGATATTAGGAGTAAATTAGAAAGTTGCTCTATCTGAATCATGAAAGAAAAAAAATTGGGTTTGTGTCCCTTTAATGCAAGTAGTGCAATGTGCAAGTATTTTTTAGTTTCACCCAAACCTATTGTACAAAACCATTAAGTGTTTTTCTAAATATGGAGTTTGAATATTCACTTTTGTAAGCAAATTGCTGTTAATTGAATATCTTGTACAAACACAATCTTTAGAGACTAACTAACTGTTAAAAGGTGTGTGAAATTAATTAAGAAAATCTAATTTTACTACATTTAAATGAACATTTAATAAATGACATTAGTGAACAGGCCTGTCAAAATTATAATTATTAAAGGAGATATAAGCTATTTTGAATGGTTTAAAGCAGTGTTTCTCAACCCCAGTCCTCAAATATCCCTAACAGGCCAGATTGTTATGATATATACAAGGCGCTAGCGACATGAAACCATTATATAATTGGTTGTGCATCCGGTGACCTCACAGAGACACAGACCAATCAGATCATGCAATAACCGCCGAGAGCAGATACGCTCTAGAGTTCTGTTTTATCAGAGCCTTGGGCGCCGCAACAGTCTCTGGGAACCGAACCATGGGTCCCACCCCTCACTACGTGCTTTTAAAGGTTCACGGACAGACCAGACTGATGTCCAACAGACATTTGTCTGTCAGATTATTATCCGTTGCACACGCATTCTGTCCGAAAACCTTAAAAAGCACGTTGTAGGGGTAGGACCCATGGTTAGGTTCCCAGAGGATGTTGCGACGGCCAAGGCTCTGGTAAGAACAGAACTCTCTAGAGCGTATCTGCCCTTGGGCGTTAATGCATGATCTGATTGGTCCATGTCTCTGTGAGGTCACCGGATGCGCAACCAATCTGATAATGGTTTCATGTTGTCGCTAGCAGCTACTTGATATATTCACTAATCAAACGATTGATAGCCAAGGCTATTAACCTGCTCTCCCTGACAGGCCTGAGACCTTAATTAGAGCACAGGTGAAATAATTAGATGATCAGTAACCATGGTTACGGACCTTCTCTGAACCATCAGCTGAAAATCTGGCCTGTTAGGGGTACTTGAGAGCAGGAGAAACAGTGGTTTAAAAAGGGACAGTAAAGTCAAAATTACATTTTCATTGTTCAGATATCACATGCAATTTTATACAACTTTTCTACTGATTTCTGTTATCAAATTTGGTTTGTTCTCCTGACATACGTTGTTGAAGAGTAAACCTAGGTAGGCTCATAGGAGCTTAGCAGAGTTCATGTGTATTTAGAACTCAATTTTTGTAGTAATATTATACACTGCTGCCATAGAATGCTAAAGACACATGCACACTCCTGAGCTCCTATAAACCTACCTAGGTTTACTTTTCTACAAAAGGATACCAGGAAAATTAACCAAAATTTAATAACAAAAATAAATAGGAAAACTGTTTAAAATGGCATGCTCTATCTGAACAGTGAAAGTTTAATTTAGACTTTGCTGTCCCTTTAAAGGGTTTATTTTTCAAACTAAACAGACTTGTGCATACATATAAATGAACTGCATTTTATTGCAAATGTTTTTACATTTTTGACCCAAATAAAAATTCAGACTACTTAGCCACAAAACCAAGCCCTACTTAAAAACAATTTTTTGCATTTATATTATATTTCTACAATAAGAGGGATATGGGTGATATGAAATTCTAATGCAGTTTATCTGTGGGCTACACTGACTGTAACATATTCACTAGCTATACTAAATGTGGAGCACTTTTCTTTCTATTCTACATTTGTGACAGTATTTAGGTTTAGTGGAGGGGTTAACAAAAATGATAACATTATAGCCCCTCCACTACCCAAGATGGTTGCAAAAACAAATTGCATAGCTTTATCGAACATGAATCAAACAGCAGTTGGCTAACATTACCGGTAATTTAACATGCATGTTTAAATTACAAGTCATTTCAGGCTTTTTATATTGTGTTTCCATAATTATTTCCTGATTTGTGTGTTTGAAAGCACCAAATTTACTAAACAAGCACATACGTGCAGAACCCCTTACAGCATTATAAAAAGACACAGCATTGGTCTCATTTTTAAGGAAAAGAATAGGCCAACTGGTTACGACTGGAAAAGATGGCAAAGAGCATTTAAAACCTTGCTCAGCAACTACTGGTGTTAAAAGGAAAACTAAGCATTTTGTATAATACTAGGGTTGATTGTGGTCAACCACTTGTAGCTTTTATTAACCAGCTTGCATTGTTTACTAAGTCTTTGTAATATGTATAGAACTTTAATTTTACCTACACATAACGTTTATGAAGGTCAACATAGTGTACCTTTATCTACAACTGTATTTCCTTCAGAACCAATAGGATATCAGTCATTTATAAGGAAATTCTGGATTTGCCCACATTTAACTGGTTGATATGCCAACATCATTAAATATAACTTTCTAATGTTATGTGCTCTAGTAGGGCCAAGTTCTCAAAAACTTGCATAGAGAAACCATCAGTTTATTTTACTGAGCTCTATATAGTAATGTAAGTGTCCTTCACATAAAGAATAGTGAACTGCCCATAAGAAGGTACACCCAGCTAACAATGTAAAAATTGCCTTTAAAAACAATCCCTGGGGGGCCTCGTAATTCAGACAACGCATTTTACAGAATCTCGCCAGACCAGAGAGCTTTAGAGAATCAGCCCTTAGTGAGATCAAAATAACCACTGTTTCACGCTGTCCATAGAAAATCAACCACAATCACCATACTCCATGGTTTCAATCAAGATGTTCTTGCTGTTTGTTAAAAACAGACTCCTACCGCATTTGCAACTTACAGACCACCCCAACACGTTAGGATGCATGGCACATCCACATATGAAACACCTGGTGCAATGATATGTCCCATGTTCCCCTGTGCACTCCCTACAGTCTATACATATTTAGAAACATAAATAGCAAACACTCGCTCAATAAAAAGTAGCTTTTTTGTTTTTGCTTTTAGTTGAGGTATATCTTTTGTGCAGGTCTCATAACATCTCAGTTTCAAAAAAGTATATGTTTCTTTTGTTATAAAGGTGTCAAGCAGGGCATTGAAAAAAAAGACATAATATAGAATCACAGGACTATTGTGTATGACACAAGTTTGTAAACATTTTTATAGAAGTCTAAAATTCCAGTAATTGGATTAACAACTGCAACAAAACCAGATTCCTGGCAGCATTAAAAGCAATGTACTATGTGCCTCAGCACAAGTGGAGACTGTGTGCTTCTGTTATTATTTCCTAGGTATATGCATTGGCACTCATTCCTATGAACCAATGACAAATATGGCCGCAGGTAGTGGCATTCAGAGATTTAGAGACAGCTTTATTTGAAATTTCAACACACTAAGATCTGGATTTGCACGGATCTTTGTGTGTTGCACTTTTAAATAAATAAACTGGGCTCCGAAAAAAGCTGAATAATGCTATCTGCGGCCATATTCATCGTTTATTCCTAGGAAAAAAGTGACAAATGCACATACCTATTAATTATTAGATTTTTAGGCATAACATTTGACAAAAAACTAAAATGCAACCTGCATTGTGTAAAGTAGTTTATACATTAAAAAAAAAGTGTTTGGCCATCTTGGCCGGTAAATTTAGAATGCGGTTAACAATAAAAATAAAAAACTGCCCACTGTAAAGGCAAGGCCATGTCATAACTCCATTTGCCTCTTGCTCTTTCCATAGATATAAAAAGTACATCTGTTAGTCCCTTACTATAAAATATCCAGTGACTACCAGGAAGCCTGGTTCATCCGGTTATCAGGACAGCAGCCAAACACTGAGGTTGCTCTTCAGGTTTATTTTCTTAAAGCAATTTAAAAACCATTTGAATTTTGTATTTGCTGGAATAATTGCAGTATTTTTCCAGTAAAAACAGCAATCACTTCTGAAGGAAGCAGCATTAGTTAAAACATACTACATGCAGTACACTTTGGGCAACTCCCATTCCATCCTAGCTTTTTAGTTAGATTTTATATAATACTAAATCACAAGCGATTTTAGTAACAAACGCATAACTCTAGAGGATACAAAAGAAGGCAAGGTAGCAAAGATTTCAGAAAAAATGTTTAAGGGTCTCATAGTGCATGCTGAAAAAGCGTACCATGTTAGTTTGTATGTAAACAAGTTAAATTGTATTTTCATTCCTGCAGAATTTTACCTCATCCAGCTATTTTCATATTAAATGTTGTACTGAAAAAGTCTGCAGCATTTGGGTCTCTGTATTTTTCAGGAAAAAAAAAAAAAAAAAAAAAGGGAGATAGGTGAGCTGGGGTTAATCAGATTTCTTGCGGTCCACACCGATAACTTTTCTTCTTTGGTGAAGCATATGGAAGTATAGCTGCGGAAAAACTGGGAGACAAGGAACAGTGTAAAAACGCATTGCACAATGAACTTACAATAGAGACAGACTAAAAAAAAAAATAATCCAGTGATTGAAAGGAGGAATACAGCCTACATATAATCATGAGAGGGATAATTAGCAAACAGAAGAAAATGATTGATGTGTAAGACAATACATATTGGGGAAAAAAGGAATATGTATATGTGAAACAGAGAAATTACACAATTAAACCAAGAAAAATGTTGCCTGACCACAATACTAAAATTTAAATGGGTGGTTGCAAGTACTAGACTCAGTCTAATCTTACAACAAAAGAAAACAAAATACATGCAAATAGCCTCCAAAATGATATTTGAAAAATGGGGTTTTGTTGCCATATTTTAGCCAAAGCATGTAAGCTTACTTGTTCATGCCAAGGCAAATCCCATAGGCAAGTCCTACTGTAAAATATTTAAATATGCACCACTGTACACACATGCCTGGGGTTTTTATTGTAAAGCAACACACATCATCTGTAGGAAGAAAAGAGTAGGGTTTTACCAAATTAACCTTTCAGGGACATACAAGTGGGTGCAAAGACAACCAAGGCATGTGTGCCTAATATTACTGCATTTCATGCATAATATCTTTAGGGTAGGACTCACTTATGGCCAGAGATTACAGTAAAATGTTAGGGAGAACAGAAGAATGAAGGAGATAAGGAGTTGTTTGATACACACATACTAACACACTTAAAACAGGAAATAAGGAACCATGTGAAACTAATTGTAACAATAAGTTTTAAAAGACAGTCAACTCCAAAATGTTTGTAGTTTAAAAGAACCAACACAGTTGTATTAATATCATTTTTACCTTTGTGATTACCGTGTATCGAAGCCCCTGCAAACTGCCCCCTTATCTCAGTGCTATTTGCAGACTTAGATTTGAGCTAATTAGTGCTGACTCATGAAAGACTCCCTGGCACACGTGAACTAGCAGTGTCTTGCTCTGAAAAGCTGTAAAAATACCCTGAGATAAAGGCTTAGAAACAGGCAGAAATTTTGAGGTTTAAAAGGTTATTAATATAACAATGTTGGTCGTGCAAAGCTGGGGAATGGGTAGTAAAGGCATTATCTTTCTTTTTAAACAAAAGCTGTAAAAATACCCTGAGATAAAGGCTTAGAAAAAGGCAGAAATTTTGAGGTTTAAAAGGTTATTATAACAATGTTGGTCGTGCAAAGCTGGGGAATGAGTAGTAAAGGCATTATCTTTCTTTTTAAACAAAATAAAATTTGTGTTGACGGTCCCTTTAAGCTAGAAATAAAAGGCAAGTACTGACACGCAACAGAGTGGGAAAACAAGTAGACTGGAAAAAAAAAAACGAAGAGCTGAAAACAATGTAATATGTTAGAGTAACCATAGTCTTATGTAAATTCTTCTAAGTAATATTGTATTTAGAGTGCTTAACAACAAAACAATAAAGTGCCCATTAACAATTACAAAAATCCTGTAAACAATATGTCACATAATTAAAGAGCCATTCTAATACAAATATGAAATCTCTTACTCATTGCAACATGTGATTTTTGCATTTATGACTATTGGCAACTATGGAGTCAATTTATCATCCAAGCAGGGAACCAATCTGCCCGTGTCTTGTGCAGTGCCACTCAAGCACCCCAGTTAGTCACTCTGGACAAAGAAGTTTGTGATGATTATACAACTGCGGCTTCTTAACTTGCAAACCTTCAACGCAAGGTCTCCAAAAGGCTCCATAGCTTGAGCAATACAGCACTCACAAAAGAGGTTAAACACTTAGCTCAAGTCCTGCTTGGGAACAGCACATCACAGAGGATTGTTGGATATAACCACATGTCAGTCCTAATCTGACGACCAGCATTGCCCTGCATAGTGCAATATATAAAGCATAACACATTAAAAACAAACTGAAACATGAAGTGTTTTGTACTTACGGGGAATGTATGAGATCATGACAAGGATGAGAAATGTGAAATAGTCAAAAGAGAAGTTGTACTTGTTGGGCAGACTGATGGAATACAAGCCTGTCTGCTTCACATAGGGAAGTGCAGCATATATTGTCAGCAATTCACCAGTTACCCCCATGGGGTAGAGTACAATGAACAAGGTGTATCTGTAAATGTGAAAAGAAATACAATGAAATACAAAAATACTGTAAAATTAAATAAGCAAGCGCTACCCAGGTCTGAACCAAAAATGGGCCGGGTCCTAAGCTTACATTCCTGCTTTTTCAAATAAAGATACCAAGAGAACAAAGAACAATTGATAATGATAGAAAATTAGAAAGTTGCTTAAAATTGCATGCTGTATCTGAATCATTAAAGAAAAAAAATGGATTTAAAAATCCCTTTAAGCGCTACATCTATTGTCATAACACTTTGTTGGAGCTTTACAAATCAATAAAATCTAGAGTGCATTAAATACATTCTATTTAATTTCAAGTAAAACAGCAAACCTACCATCAGGAAAAAAGATTGCCTGGAAAAGAATCTTACACATCTTCCCTTTAGTCAGAATGAGAAGCAGTTTATAAGATTCTTTATATCTAAAAATACCATCAGTCATGAGAAAGAGAGACAGAAAGAGATAAAGGAGATTACAGGTGGCCCTCGTTTTACAACGGTTCAATTTACACCGTTTCAGAATAACAACCTTTTTTTTCCAGTCATGTGACTGCTATTGAAAAGCATTGAGAAGCAGTGCATTTATTAAAATAGCCAGTAGGTGGAGCTGTCCGCTTGTGTTGCAGCAAAGCCAAGCAAGCCGAGATTAATCAGTTTAACCAGACCTGAGCTATCGAGCAGATTTCAAAGGAACAAGATCTTCCTGTCTATAAATCAGTCCAGATTGTTGGAATGCATAGAAAGAACTGTTTTCTGAAAAATGCAAGTGAAGTCTGTTTTCTGCTGTTTAGCAAATGTTTTTGTTCATTTAACTTAGTTTAATTATATATTCTGTGTTGTGTGATTATTTTATTAGGTTTATAATGCTGTTTAGCATGTAAAGTCTACATTTCAAAACTTTAAAAATAATGTATTAGGTGTTACTTATGACAATTTTGAGGGGGGCCTGGAAATTATCCCTCACTTCCCATTGACTTACATTATAAACTGGGTTTCAATTTACAACGATTTCGATTTACAACCATTCCTTCTGGAACCTAACCCCGGCGTAAACTGAGGGCTATATATATATATATATATATATATATATATATATATATATATATATATATATATATATATATATATCACATATACACACACACAGAGAGATTAACAGTGGCCTATTTAAAGGTCTCCAGCAAAACCACATAAAATGCAATATTAATCTATATGTGTTTACCTGGCCCACTTGATGATATAAGGTAGGTGATTTAGAAGACTAAAGGTATAAAATGAGTAGCGTATAATTTCAGTGATTGTCCACGCAACAACAAAGAGTAAAACTGAATCTTCATTCTGCACCTGATGAGGAAAAATATCCGAATAAGAAGTAGGGTCATAAATTATGGGGTAAAAACATCAATACTTTGGTATACAGATATCCATATTTTCCTGAATGTATTTAAAAAAAACAAACAAACAAAAAAAAAAAACACTGAGTCAATATCACAGTACAGGTAAAGAACATTATAGCACTAAAGCAAAGTGTGTACATTGTTATTTATTTATTTATTTAAGAGGGGGGAATCCTGTTATATAATATACACACACTATTCTCCCCAGGACTTTTGCGGGTGCACCACCCAGCTGATTTTACTGACCAACCGGCTGAAATTTCAGCCAACATTAAGCTAAAATTAGCGAATATTAAAAAATGTTTATTGCACAAATTATCATTAAATGCATTTATGTTAAATAACGCATTGAATTTGTGCTTTGTATAGCAGAAAATTATATATTAGAAAATATTACACTGCCCACACCCTGCTACGTCATAATGCCACCAGGCTAGTTACATAGAGAATGTAAAGAGAATGTAAACCTCATTCCCCAAGGTTCACTTGAGGTGGATGCCAGAGGATCGGCGGGGCGCCTTCCTTGAACCCCCCAGGTGGAGGCAAAAGTAATAGTGTACATGGGGGAATTACAGTACATTGGGCTTTACCCACAGCCGCTTGGGTAATGTCCGTTTTACCCGGATTTCTTACTTTAAAGGGACACTGAACCCAAATCTTTTCTTTTGTGATTCAGATAGAGCATGCAATTTTAATCAACTTTCTAATTTACTCCTTTTATCAAATTTTCATCATTCTCTTGGTATGTTTATTTGAAAAGCAAAAATGTTAGTTTAGATGGCCGGCGCCTTTTTGGTGAACAAACTGGGTTGTCCTTGCTAATTGGACAGCACCAATAAACAAGTGCTGTCTATGGTTCTGAACCCAAAAATTGCTGGCTCCTTAGCTTAGATGCCTTCTCTTTCAAATAAAGATAGAAAGAGAAAAAAGAAAACTTGATAATAGGAATAAATTAGAAAGTTGCTTAAAATTGCATGCTCTATGTGAATCAGGAAAGAAAAAATTTGGGTTCAGTGTCCCTTTAAAGGGACAGTCAAGTCCCAAAAAAACTTTTGATTCAGATAGGGCACGTAATTTTAAACAACTTTCCAATTTACTTTTATCACAAATTTTGCTTTGTTCGCTTGGTATTCTTAGTTGAAAGCTAAACCTAGGAGGTTCATATGCTAAGTTCTTAAACCTTAAAGGCCTCCTCTAATCTAAATGCATTTTGACAGTTTCACCACTAGAGGGCATTAGTTCATGTGTTTCATATAGATAACATTGAGCTCATGCACGTGAATTTACCGAGGAGTGAGCACCGATTGGCTAAAATGCAAGTCTGTCAAAAGAACTGAAATAAGGGGGTAGTCTGCAGAGGCTTAGATACAAGGTAATTACAGAGGTAAAACTTGTATTATTATAACTGTGTTGGTTATACAAAACTGGGGAATGGGTAATTAAGGGATTATCTATCTTTTAAAACAACAACAATTCTGGTGTTGACTGTCCCTTTAACCGTAAAATTATATACTACCTTGAGAAAGGCCCAGGTGAGGGCCGAACTATTGGGAACCCTTTCCAATAAATGGATATACACTTTTAAAGAATATGATTCCTGAGTTTTGATTGCAAAGTGTATATAATATATTATAGGCCTGAGAAACAATAGAAAAACAGTGACTGGTCAGCTTGAACTGAAAATGTGCCTATGGGTAGCGAAAAAAAAGACTGGAAGGTAGATTGTGATCAACACAAAAACAACAGTGGCTAGCTGTGTCTACTTAAAAGGCCACGATACCCAAATGTTTAAACACTTGAAAGTGATGCAGCATAGCTGTAAAAAAGCTGACTAGAAAATATCACCTGAACATCTCTATGTAAAAAAGAAAGATATTTTACCTCAAAAGTTCCTCAGTAGCCACATCCCATTGTAAAGGACTTCTAAGCAACAAATCAGTATGTCTGTCCCAGGACAGCTAAGGGAGTGAACTTTCGTGCACACGCATCTTATTTCCCTATTCAGTTTAAGGAAGTTTACTATGAAATCTCATGATAGTTAAGTGAAATCTCATGAGATCACAGTAAAAGAGTTCATGACCTCAGTACTGTTGATGCGGATTGGCTGCTGTTCATTTCTTCTTCTTTTTATTTACCTGCAGCTGGGCAGCAGCTGAGTATAACTTTTTACACAGAACTTACTATGCTGAGCTGAGGAGATTGTGAGGTAAAATATCTTCCTTTTTTACATAGAGATGCTCAGGTGATATTTTCCTGTCAGCTTTTTACAGCTATACTGCATCAGTTTCAAGTGATTTAGCATATGAGTATTATGTCCCTTTAACACAGTAAAGTAACAAATTTGGACTGGCCGCTCCAAATAAGGCAAGTTGCAAGTGGCTATAGAAAAACAATTGCAGAAAAAAAACCAACATAATGCATTTAAAATATTTTTTTTAGGTTAAGGTAGAGTTGTAAAAAAAAAAAAAAAAAATAAAAAAAAAAAAAAAATTTTGAGTTTATAAAACAATTAAAGTGAAAGTCAATCCTAAAGTTTTACAAACGCTAGGATTGACTATTGAAACAAATAAAGGGGACTTTCATTCATGAAGTATAAGATACTTCATGTAGAAAGCTCCTTTATTTGTTTCAATCGATCTTCATTCTTAGCTGCTACGGTAGCCCACGGCTAAAAAAAAAAAATAGCTGTGCAGTAAATCCGGCTTGGCGCCCATAGGAGCCGGATTTACCGCACCACTATTGGCTAAGAGGTGAAAACGTCACCTCTTAGCAAAAAAGTCTCTTGATGTTTATCACATTTCCTCCCATTAAACTCCCTTCATGATCCATTGAAATCTGGATTTTGCCCACAACACTCCACAGAATCTGCAATCATTAAAGTTACTAATAACCTAATTACAGCAAAATCAAAAGGCCGCTTTTCTTTGTTAATCCTTCTTGATCTGTCTGCAGCCTTTGACACTGTTGACCACACTCTTGCTCCAAACCCTCCAATATTTCGGCATCGGTGACAGCTCTCTTGTGGCTCTCCTCTTACCTGTCTAACAGGACCTTTAGTGTTACCTTCTCTGGCACATCCTCTGACCCTTTACCATTTTCTGCTGGGGTACAACAAGGCTCTGTCCTTGGTCCCCTTCTCTTCTCAATTTATAAATCATCCTTAGGTTCATTAATACAGTCACATGGGTTTCAATACCATTTGTATGCTGAAGATACTCAAATCTACATCTCTGCACCAGACCTATCCCCTTCCTTACTAACTGGTGTCACTAACTGTATTTCTAATATTTCATCTTGGATGTCCTCTCACTACCTTAAGCTAGACCTCTCCAAAACTGAGCTCATTATTTTTCCTTTCTTCCAAAATCCCTACCCTCCAACTTCCTTTAACTGTTGATAACAACATCATTACCCCAACCACGCATGCCCAAAGTCTTAGGGTCATACTCGACTCAGATCTCTCTTTCACTCTCCACCTCCAAAACATCTCCAAAATTTGTCACTTCCTCACACAACTAAGACTTCAATACACCCTCTCATCATTTCCCGCCTTGACTATTGCAACTCCATCCTCTCCGGCCCCCCTAGATGCCGTATTTCTCCCTTACAATCCATAATAAATGCCTTTGCTAGGCTACTCTTCCGTACATGTCACTCCTCATCTTTTTTTATATTTTATTGAAGCTTAGTATCGATACATTTGGAATGTAAAACATTAACATAATGACATGTCCATTTGACATGTCCATGATCATCTGATTGTTCACATAAATAAAAGAAAGGAAAAACAAACCAAAAAGACATATTACAATGGTTATCAGTAAGCTCAACTTAGTCATTAAGGACAGAGAAAATAAAAAGTAGGTTCTTGACTCCTAGGAGGAGGCGCAATGTATAAATGCACTTGCTATGTAAAACCATTGTAGAGCACACAAAAAAAAAAACAAAAAAAAAAAAAAAACTAGTTGTATTCAATACAAAAACTGCGGATAGTAGCATGTCTAAAAAAAGCATAACAGAAATTAATATTAAACTTGCATACATTACCCATCAAACAGAAAAGATGCAAAAAACGAAATACAAAATTGAAAGAAAGAAAAAAAAAAAAAAAAAAAAAAAAAAGTAGGAAAAAATTCATATATGGGAAAGAATGCCAATCTACTTAAAGGGATACTGAACCCAATTTTTTTCTTTCATGATTCAATTCAGATAGAGAATGCAATTTTAAGCAACTTTCTAATTTACTTATATTATCAATTTTTCTTTGTCCTCTTGCTATCTTTATTTGAAAGAGAAGGCATCTAAGCTAAGGAGCCAGCAAATTGTTGGTTCAGTACCATGGACAGCACTTATTTATTGGTGCTGTCCAATCAGCAAGGACAACCCAGGTTGTTCACCAAAAATGGGCCAGCATTTTAAACATTCCTGCTTTTCAAATAAACATACCAAGAGAATGAAGAAAATTTGATAATAGAAGTAAATTAGAAAGTTGCTTAAAATTTCATGCTCTACCTGAATCACAAAAGAAAAAATTTGGGTTCAGTGTCCCTTTAAGCATTGGGCTAGCTTATAGAAGGGAGGGGGGTGGAGAGAGGGAGAATGGAAAAAAAAAAAAGGGGGGGCGACTACATTTTAACTCCTTCTTTGCCAGCTACCTGGGAAATTACCTCTAATTATCGGTTGATTGAACTAATCTAATTTCTTGAAAGAGAAGACAACTTGAATTTGAACGTCTGTAGGGAAAGATAATATCAGTTTCTCCCATTTTAGGAAAAAGCGTTTTCTCTCTTTTTCATTATAGATCCTCAGGCCAAATTGTTCCAAAGTCATTTGATTTTGCAGCATTTTCAAAAATTCTGAAAATTTGAGCCCAGATCTACTTTTCCAGTTCTTTAAAATTAAGTTACGTGTTATCATAATAGCTGTATTTACCAGTCTGTAGGCTGGATTTAGAGGTGAAAATTTGGAGAGGAAAAAGACTTGTAATGGCTGTATTTTAATGTAATTTCCCAATAGTCTATTTAAAGGGACAGTCTACCATAGAATTGTTATCGTTTTAAAACATAGATAATCCCTTTATTACCCATTCCCCAGTTTTGCATAACCAGCACAGTTATATTAATATAATTTTTACCTCTGTGATTACCTTGTATCTAGGAACCTTCTTCCAGCCCCCTGATCACATGACTGTGACTGTTTATTAACTATTGTCTTAAATTTAGCATTGGTTTGTGCTAGATCTTAAATAACCCCTGTGCCTGAACACAGTGTTATCTATATGGCCCACGTGTACTTTCTGTCTCTTTGTGTTGAAAAGAGATTTAAAAAGCCTGTGATAAGAGGCAGCCCTCAAAGGCTTAGAAATTAGCATATGAGCCTACCTATGTTTAGTTTAAACTAAGAATACCAAGAGAAAAAAGCAAATTTGATGATAAAAGTAAATTGGAAAGTTGATTAAAATTAAAAGTCCTATCTGAATAATGAAAGTTTAATTTATACTAGACTGTCCATTTAACCAGTAAGTGATTATGCTCTAGAATTGAATCATTTTAAGGCATTTCCAAAAACAATGTCTACGTCTTTAGCCCAACATTTAGAGCGATGCCCGTTATTACCGGACCAGTTAGCAGTGTGCATGGGTGTAATATACCCCATATTAATTAGTTTGAAGTGGGATGCACGCCAGTTTAGAGAGACTAGCGTTTTTTCAGCTAGTTGGACACTTTGGGAGAGGTTTTCCAATGTTATTTCAGGGAGCAATGTTCCATTTTACATGCAGAGCTTCAGTTTGAGTTTCATCCTGAATAGTATTAAGAGTATTATATATATTAGAAACTGAGAAGTTCCCTTCTAAGTATAATTCAATTAACTTGTCTATTTCTCCGAGGGACAAATCAGCCCCAGTTTCCAGTCTTAATGTTTCTATCCAGTGGCGGGTCTGTAAGTAAGAAAAGAAAGAAGCACGATGAATACCGAAATCTAAACAGAGTGCAGAAAACAATCTCAGTCTTAAAACCCCCAACTCACAAAAACGTCCAACTAATATAAGACCTTTTAGTGCCCAGGCGGCATAGGGGCCCTGAGAAAGTCCTAGGGCAAATTCCGGATTTCCGACTAAGGGTATAAAACCAGATCTACGATAGTTCGTTTTGCTTAGGAAGCATATTTTTTGCCAAGCAAGAATTATAAAAACTTAAAAGTGTACATTGGCGCAATAGTTGCTGGTAGTTTAGAAAAGGGTATATGAACTAAGGCTTTTAATTAGAATGGAGAAATCAGCTTCGACTCCAGCCGGGAAAAGGATACATAATCCCTCTCTGTAATCCAGTCCAGAGGGAATTTCCCTAGAGAGGCATAGTTGAAAAAAGTAATGTTAGGGAATGCCAAGCCGCCTTTCATCTTGGGCAGAGAGAGTTTATGTAGCGCAATTCTCGTTTTTTTCCCTTGCCAGATGAATTTAGGAGCATAATTTTGTGAAACAAAATAATATCCTTTTTAAGAAGTACAAACATTCAACTTCTTCCTGATTTCATTGAGACATTTAGGAAAATTCAAGCGATACCAATTGGAGGGATTATTGCTAAGATTAATACCTAAATACTTCATTTGTTCTACCACCTTGAATGGGTGGAGAACCTCACCCGCTGGTTTATTAATCCAAAGCAGTTCTGACTTCTCCAGGTTTATTTTATATCCGGAGAAAGAGCTATACTGCTCGATCAATTGTAGTAGCTGAGGAATAGTCTGACCTGTATTACTCAGAAATATCAAAATATCGTCTGCAAAGAGCGACAACACTAATTCCTGATCCCCTAATCTTATTCCTCTCAACTCCTCCCTTAAAAGAATAGCAAAAGGTTCTAGAGAAAGGTTGAATAATAAAGGTGACTGTGGGCACCCTTGTCACGTGCCTCTTTTAAGAGTAATCTTATCTGAGATGTCACCATTGACAATAATATAAGAAGTTGGAGCCTTACAAATAAAACAAATAAAGTGTAAGAAGTTACCGACCAAACCAAAAGTTTCAAGTGCTGAAAATAAATGGTCACATAGGATAGAATCGAACGCCTTCTCTGCGTCGACTGTAATTAGAGCCATATCCAATCTTAGGTGTGATTTTTTAGATACAGGTTTGTTGTGGACTACCATAGCTTTCAGAAGATTTTTGACAGGATTCCTTTCCTGTCATGAAGCCGGCTTGGTCTAAATGTATGATAGTGTTAAGGTAATTTTTAAGTCTATTGGAAATAATAGATGTCAAAATTTTATAATCTTGACTTAGAAGAGATATTGGCCTGTATGACGCAGGGCATTCGGGGTCTCTTTTTTTAAGAATTAAAGCGATATTGGAGACAGTAAAATACATGGAGTCCATCTTATTTTCTATATAGTATCTGGAAATAATGAAAGCAAGATTGATGCAACCTGGTCTTTCAACAGTTTATAGAACTCTGCAGGAAGAGCGTCAGGACCTGAGGCCTTGTTTGATTTCAGGTTTTTAATAGCTTCCGTTATTTCTGCTACTGAGATTGGTTCATTGTTGCAGCTCTGTATTGGAAATTTGTGGAAGTTTCAGGCGTTGCCAAAACTTAGATTTATTTGCCCTGGAAAAATTCTGAGAAGGCATGCCTAATATCCTCAATATTTGTCACTCGTGTCTTCTTATATTTAATAGCTGCTATAAAATTCTGTTGGCTTCTGTTGTGCGAGATCTTAGCTAGGTATTTTGCCGACTTGCCGTATTGGCCACTAAAAGTACCTTTGTTTTTGATCGGAGATTATCATATCTTGTTTTAGATATAGATCTCTCTGCAATCTAGCACTAGTAGATTTATTCAAATTGGTTTTGGATGGATTCCTGATATATTCTCTAAATCTGTTCTTAACTTGATTGGAGAGCTGTTTTTCCAGCATCATACTCCCCCCTCCCCATTTACATAGATATGCTTTTATTTCCTCTCTCAGTACAGATTTTGCTGTTTTCCAGAAGATTTCTGGCTTATCAATATAATAGGAATTATGGTGGTAATATTCTTCCCATTTAGATTTCAACCAATTTTTAAAACTGATGTTATGTAGTAGATAGTATCAATCTATTGTGCTTTTGGAAGTTTTTAATATTAATTTCCAAGGATATAATAGCATGATCTGAAAGAGTTCTCATTTATACCTGCCTTGCAGTCTAGACCCAACATAATATTAGAGATTAAAAAGAAATCAATCCGGGAAAAGGTTTTATGCGATAAGGATTTGCATGTAAATTCCTTAAAATCAGGGTTCTCGAGTCTCCATATATTTTGTAGGATTTTGGCTTCTTTAATCTTCCTGAAGGAACATTTGGGATTACTATCTAGTAAATGGGTAAAAGTCATATTGAAGTCGCCCGCAAGGATCAGATGCTTTCAAGTATGGTGAAATAATTTTAAACTTACATTTTTCCAGAACTTTTCATCTGGGGTATTGGGACCATAGACATTATATAAAACCAGATGTAAATCATGAATCTGAATTTCCACTATTAAAAATCTCCCATTAGGGTCAATCTCTTGAGATTGAATTTGAAATGATAGTTGTTTGTTAAACAAGATAGCAATGCTCTTAATTCCTTTTGTCATAAGGGGAGGCCAAAACTTCCCCCACCCATTTAGTTTGGGAACATCTAGTGGTTTAAGGTGGGTCTCCTGAAGAAATACTATATCAGGTCTGTGCTTCCCTAGACGGTTTACAATTAACTGATCTCCCGCACATTCCAAGATACAATTTTTAAACTATCCATCAACTAATGGAAGTTTGGGGCGTAAGGCTGATAACACGTGGAGGGACCAAAAAAAAAAAAAAAAAAAAAAAAAAAAAGGAGCTTCCGGTTGGGTGGAGTCAGCTTGAGCAGCAACGCTGAGTGCTGGCTACATGCTCTTACTATCAAGAGCTAATTATATCTCGCCATGCTGGTTAGTCCATTGACTGGAGCGGATCTTCACCAGCCCGAACACTGGGCTCGCCAGAGGCTCCCATGGAGCCACCCGGTTCGGTCACAAAGTCAGGTTTCTTGTCTGAGCGCCTACTAGCTGATTACAGTCTTCTACTCCATCACCTTGAACAATGTAACAGACTCTCAGGACTTTTGTCGAAATAATCATGTAGAATAAACTTTGTTTTTATCTTTCTGGAATGTATCTACAACGGTACAGATCAATGGACTGTATCGATCGTTTATGGTTTTATTTCCTTTCCTCTTCTGCAAATACCCTACTGGGATTATAGTTGAGTCTTTACTCCACAAGCGGACGGGAATAGGGAGGAGAGAGGTTTGATTGATCCTTTTATTGTTTCATCCCCATTTTCCACTTTTACGTCACTCTTCATTTGCTACATCTCTCCCTTCACTGGCTTTCTCTAACCTCCAGAATAAAACATAAAATCTTGACTAACTTTTAAAGCTCTCAATAACACTGCTCCACCCTATATCTCCAATCTAGTTTCCAGATACTCTCCCCTCTCGTCTCCTTCACTCTACTCATGACCTCCTCTCCGGTTACCTCCTCACATTCCAGTCTACAAGACTTCTCCAGACTGGCCCCTATTTTGTGGAACTCTCTCCCCTAGTTTTCAAACTTTCAAGCACTCCTTAAAGACTCTACTGTTCAGGGATGCTTATAATATACACTAACATTTTCCATTCTTAGTTCCTCTCCTCCTTTTAGCTTTACCGTGAACCCCTTTAGCATGTAAGCCTTCAAGCCTAGCTGCTTTGTAGATCACCTTCATGAGAGATGATGTACAATAGTGAAACTCTTGGCAGGGTCCTCTATCACTTTATCTCCTATAATTGTCACCTTGCATATTTTGACCCGTGGTTTTAGTGCTGCAGAATCTGCTGGCACTCTACAAATAACTGATAATAATAATAATAATTGATCTTTTTTATAATTCTGATCATAGAAGTTAAAGAAAGATATAAAACCAGTGAATTATTCCATGTGCGTTTTAGAATAGCAATTCCTGCTCTTCTCACAGGGAGGTGCCTAAACAAAAACCATGTGGTAACTTATAAAAAGTACCCGTTAGGAGGCCAGGCACAAAAAGAATGCCAAGGTATGCCTTTTGTGGCAATATGGTTAATGTTTCAGGCCATCATATCAAAGAGGAATGTATTCTAAGTGGCATTCCTTTCAAACAAATGTATTTACCGTTTACCATATACAAATATGCTGTTTAGCCCACTTGTAACATAAATTTAATAATTATTGTATATTTAAGATAGTAGAATGTTCAAATAAAATGAAATTGTGGATCCAGATAATCTGCATTATTTAGTAAAGTTACAAACCAAAGACAATAATACATACTAAGAAAAATTCTATACTATATTTAAAGTAATGGTAAATTTTATCACTTTTAAAACAGGTTTTGTTAATCTGTCATCTAAATAATAAAAAAAATGCTAAAAAAAATTCTAACCCTCTGTTTTTTATAAACCATATTTTTAATTAGTACAGTATTATTGTGCTTCCTCCGCCCCTAACATTTCTTGTGTTCAGAGACGTAGAGAGCAGTCCCATCTGCTCTCTACGTTGACAGCAATGCAGAGACAGCATGCTTCGCTTTTTTTTTTTAAACAGCACACAATGTGATTGGATGCCACACAGAAGAAAAAACACACGCATAGGGGCCGATTTATTATAGTGCGAGCCAACATGATACAATGTAGTTCTTGTGAACTGCTTGTGCAATGCCGCCCCCTGCAGATTTGTGGCCAATCGGCCGCTAACAGGGGGTATCAATCAACTCGATCGTATGTGATCGGACGGATTGATGTCCGCAGCCTCAGATCAGGTGGACAAGTTATGGAGCAACGGTCAAAAGACCGCTGCTTCATAACTGCTGTTTCCGGTGAGCCTGAAGGCTCACGCGGAAACAGGGGCATCAAGCTCCATTCAGCTCTAATTAGAAAAGGATGTCTTTTTAAAGTATATATATTTTGTATGTTTTTAGGCAAAGATAAATATAAAACTTTAGAGGACTGGATATAATAAGCATCCTTACTCTATAAGGGAGCATACATGTTGAGGCAACATAAATAACAGAGTTGTTCATCACTGTGATCCATGGCCTTGGCTGCCAGCCATGACGCACAGTTGGGGGGGGGAGGGGATTTATTATGAGATGGAGGTATTATATGCCTGCTTTATAAAAAATAAAAAAAAAAGTGTAAGGCAAAGTCCTCAAAATTTTAAACCCAAAACATAAAAATTATATTCCTTGATACCACCGTAGTGCCATAAGTATAATCATGAGTATATGAACCTGGTGATTGTAACATGACATACATATGTCAATACAAACATTAAGTAGATAACATGTGGAAAATTGTAAACTTCTATATTTGTAGTGAGGGTCTAAGATATGAAACATTACACAATGCTAATTAACCCCCCTCTCCCCGGGCTCTCGCCTTTGGTATTCTCTGGAAGAACAATAGGGAAGTCCATGTACACCTTCGTCAGGGGGAAAAGGGACGAGAAGGTCCATAGATATTTCTTGCGAGATTGAGTCCAAAGAATGCTTTAGCTGTCCCTGTATTGAGTGTAGGAGGGCCATTAACAAATGCTTTCGGAGATAAGAAGGTCTGCTGCAACAGCCATTTGAGAGTGTATATGTGCTCCAGTGACTGAGCTTTCAAAGCAGCAAAGGTATCGGGTGGATCCTTGTCAGAAAAATTAAACATCATCAGCTGTAATGGACCCCACCAATTCAGAGCTGGTGGTGAGTGATTAATATAAGTGTATCGTCTCTCAGTTGAAGGCTTGATTTCAGTATTAGGTGGTGTAGAGAAGCTCAATAACCCTAGTTGAGCAGTGTGGACATCTGCTTCCATATCTGTATACATATTCTCAGAGTCAAACAGAGTGGTTAGTGGGTCATAGTTTGTGTCAGGAAATGTTTGGCAGGATTGTGTGAAGCACGGCACATTCCATATAGAGTTTCTGTTGTAGAAGCCCATAAACGCACCTTACTGTGTTGGCCCGAGTCTTTACACACCTACTGACCGTCCAAAGATGTTAATTCTGGTGATCTAGAATTTGGAAAAAATATCACATAGTCCTCAACTGGCACACGTAGAATATATTCATGAGTCATTTTTATCAGATAAGGATAGGAGTAGATTCACCAACTTCAAATAGTAGTCATCCAGTCGTGCTATCAGGGTTTCTCCTCACATGTTCACCATTTTTGAAAGTCACAGTAAAAAACTGTAAAGGTCTTTAAGCTGATAAAGCTGATGTTAGTCTTATTCAATGGTAAATTGGCAGTCTAGTGAGCAGGAATGGCAAAGTACCCCAAAGCACGGGGGGATTGTTGGTTGTCAACTGAGCCGCCTCTCAGGCCCTATTACTTCTGATCCGTGAGTCACGGTTCATAAGCAGAGCAAATAAGGTTAATCAGATCTGTTATGGATGCCGTTTAAAATGGCTAATAACCGGCGGATTGCAAGTGATCATCAGGAGCTCTTGCAAAATGCATCCGGTCAAGAACGCTGCTCAGACAAACCCCCCCCCCTTTACCATCAGTTTAACTAGATTAAAATATAAATATGTTTTAATATTTTAAACTACAGCTGACAGTGTGACCATTTATAATAGTGGATGATTATACTGTACAATACAAAATGTTCAGAGCAAGGTGTTCTTCACCACTATCATTACTTATGTCTCACATATTATTGCCTTACATACAACTTATTGCAATGCATTGGTATTCTATTATACTCCCTAGTTCAGCTATAATGAATATGATGGAGTATTGCAAATAAAAAGAACAGTATCAGTAATAAAGGAACACTCACCTCTTTCACACTGTGCGTTACAGCCCATGTTAGGAAAACACGAGACAGAACCTGGAAAGCTGTGAGGACCACAGACGAGGGAACAATCCCTAGGGTGAGAAAGATGTTGACAAAACGGTCTGACATTAGTATGCATTATATCAGCGACAAAATAAAAGCAGTAAAAATTATAACAAGCTAAAGGCAGGAAGATGTGGAAAAACTGTTTTGTATAGGGGGGATGTATATGTACAGTTAATTGTAGGCTGTGGTTAAAGCCAATAGCAGACGGGTGACAATTTGTTGTTAAGGTTAAATCCTGATGGAGAGGTCTGGTCAGTTAGGTCATAGAATACTTGATGTAGCAGCCCAGGCTGCAATCAGGCATTATTGTAACAGGTCATTTTTGATTAATCTACATTAAGCTTTAAGATGCCTTGAGGCTGGAGAAAAGACTTTACATCGAGACACAGCAACTTTAAAAGAGACGTGAAATCCAACATTTTTCTTTCATGATTCAGATAGGAGCATACAATTTTAAACAATTTTCCCATTTACTTCTATTATCGAATTTGATTTGTACTCCTGGTATCCTTTATTGAAGAAGCAGCAATGTACTACTGGGAGCTAGCTGAGCATTCAGTGATAAAAAAATAAAATATTAAATTTTCAGTTAGACCTAATCTTAAAAAAAAAAAAAAAAAAAAAAAAAAAATGAGATCTTTGTTTTAAAGCCAGAACATTATTCATGTGCCCTATAATCTCACTTTTAGGTAAATGTGTAAATTTTTTAACACTGTGGACTAAGTCACTCTGTCCGGTCTGCTGTGTAGCCTAAGAACCATAATGGCAGCACCAGTGATTAGAGGGAGGGTTGTGAAATGTGTTTAGTGTCCATTTAATAATCATTTCTGCAACATGTATGTTTACCTAATTTCTTTCCAGGTGGTGAGAGTCCACAAGCCATTACTCCTCGGATTCAACTCCGGGCAAAGGTTTCCAAGGCTCCAAGAAAACTTAATCTCCCCAACCTCTCTGCTATTCCAGGCTGACTTATAGCCAAGGAGAAATAGAAAGGTAGGAAAGGACAAAACAAGGAAAATGAGGTGCAAACTAGAACCACCTATAGCAAAAGTAAAAAATTAAAATGGGCGCGTCTTGTGGACTCTCACCACCATGAAAGAAATTCATTTATCAGTTAAGCATAAATTGTTTTCTCTCATAAGGCAGTAAGAATCCACAAGTCATTACTACTGGGAACTATTACTCAAGTTGTGGAGTCCACATCAAAGTGTTAACATTTAGATAAAGAATGTCGCTGCCTTGTAAATTTATTCAATATAAGCCCCTATTCTGGAAAATCCAAGAAGAGGAAACTGATGTAGAAAAATAGGCAATAATGCATTATGTAAAAGACTATCCTGCCTTCAAAGAAACCTTGGTAATTAAGCAAAAGAAACAGATGAGGCCCCCTGACCCTTATGTGAACCAAGGGACAAACAAATTAAAAGATGGTCTAAAAACCTTTGTAATTTGAAAGTAGAGTTCTAATGCTCTTACAATATCTAAATTAAACACATACAGAAAGAAAAGCATTCTGCCAGGAACGAACAACAGCTCAGAGGCTTGTTCTATGGTCCTGTAACCACCCGGGAGAAGCTTCTTTTAGCCCAATTGTGCTTTTCACAGAGGAAAAGGTTCCTGAAGTATATAAGTCTGATCCCGTCTAACAAGGTCAATCCAGACCCAAAATACCAGACAATTTTCCTCTGAACAAAGGAAATGGCAATCACAGACTATCGTTTCGGAGTCCACATCTGGTTTCCCCTATCACCCTTAGGGAGATTCTTCCAGGTGATAATTGGTCCATAGAACAAGCCACTGAGCTATTGTTTGTTCCTGGCAGAGCACTTCTGTATGTATTTGTATTATAGCCCTGGGGAAAGTCTCCTCAATGGAGATGGGGCAACCAGACATGGACTCCTTGCCCAATGTGCTTAGAGGGATATGGCTGCACCTCACTGATGAGGCTGAAATGACTGTCTGGGGTTGCCATTTCCCTTGTTCAGAGTAGAACTGCCTGGTATTTTAGGGCAATACAAAAAGGAGGAGATGAAGGGACAAGTCGCTGTGACACCTGTGGTAGGCTTGCGACTAACTACTCACTGGAAACAATTGTGTCACTGCCCAATACTCCAATCTCCCCTCTGTCTTGCAGTAGCAGGTCTCTGAGGGGAAAATGTGCCTGAAATCGGACTGAGGAGCACCTCAATTTTTCATCTTCCTCCTGTGGAGGCAAAAAAAAAAAAAAGGAAAAAAAAAAAAAAAAAAAAAGACTGGGATACCAGAGAGGTAGGAGGGAGTAAGTCCTCTTAGAGCTTTGGGAATCTTTGCCTCTTCCTAGTGATCAGGAGTTGAATCCCAGGGGTAATGGCTTGTGGACGATCACCACCTTTTGAAAAAAAATAAAAAATAATATTAGCTAATAGTGGCTGAATTTTTTTGCCAGATGGTGTGCCCTTTAAATAAGGGGGAGAACAATGTATAGAAATATATTTTTGCTGCCTCATACAGTGCTCTCTTAACCACACTATATTCAATGTCTGGCTGTATAATGCCAACTCTCTGACTAAGGTTACTTAAAAGGGACACTGTACTATAAAAATTGTTAAAAGTTTTCCAAATTTTCTTATATCTACTGCATTTATAATTGACTTACCTATGGCACAATGTACAATCTGTAGGAAAAAAATAAAGGGGAAAAAATGGTTAATTTTAAGGTTCAAAAATCATAACTAAAACATGAATGTTAAGGAAATAATTCTCACTTACCTCTAACAAAGCACCAGTCTGGAAAAACTTGAGAGGCTTCTCTATGGAATAGTAAAGATGATGATAACTTCCTTTCGCAAGATATGTGCGAACTAAACCTACTGCTATAACCAGCCATCTGCAAAAGACAAGCATGGCGCATTCTGTCAAAATGAGCGTGTGTTTAATGAAAAACTTAAGACACATTTGATTGAATATATCCATACTAAACACTTTTATAAAATCAATATTACATAAGTAGCAAAAATAAGGTGAACTAAAAGTGTAAACAGAAAATGTATTTTATTATTGAACGGATACTTGCATTTAATTATGTGTTTAACTCCTTCCATAGCCACCAATTTGCTCCTCTTGAGCCTATCTTGTACTTTTCAAAGTAAATAGAAAAGTCTCTAAAAACTATGGGGTTTATCTTAAAGTGAAGGTAAAGTTAGCCTTTCTTAAAGACAACCTACCATTTATCATTATCCCCTTCATGTAGTCGCTTAGCAATTTTTTCGATTTCTGCCATAGTTTTAATAAAAATTATACAGTATTTCTAATTTACCACTCTTTTGATCCCGACTCCTCCCAAGCCCTACTTCCTTGTTCATTGTGTGAGGTCTTCAGTGGTCCCACCCGCTTTCTAGGTGCTCTCAAATGCGCGTTCACGATCTTGGATTACAATGCGCATGTGCAAATCGCCAATGCCGCTTTTCAATGTGCATGCAATAAATCGCAGTTCAATATTTGCTACTAGGGGAGCTAGTAGCTGTAGCTGTTACAAATACACATGCGCAAAACAGGAGCATGTTTGGATTTCATTATGAAGAAAAGTTGAATAGCGCATGCACAGCGGAAAGAAGGGGCAGATCACGTGGAGTGACGACCGCCTAACGGCCACAATTTCAATTGGGTTTGAGAAAAATGTGATCGACAGATAAAAAAAAAGAAAAAAGAATACGGGTTGAATTTGTGGATCATTTATGCATAGCTTTATACAGCGATAACTTTATATATACACAAAAATATTAAAATTGATGAATGAAAGTCATATTTATTTTACAAGCAAAATGCTATACTCAGTCAACATTAGGGTAAGTTTACCTTCACTTTAACCATGAAAGTTTACATTTTGACTTTCATGTCCCTTTAACAAACACAAAAAAAGGAAAGGCTTTGGTTGTATTTACCCTGCTGTCATTATAACATTATAAATGACCAGATAAGCGATTGCAAATGCTCCAGGCCCTCTCCGCTTCTTTTGGCTCCCATTGTCGGTTGATCTGCCACTTCCAGATGCAGGGGCTGCCATGTCTCTGTGACGGTAAAAAAAAACCCAGTTAGTTAATGTCATCTACATAAGCACATAAAATGCCCTATAGGGTTTAGGCTGTAATATATGTATTAAGTATTGATAGCAATATTTGTCCTGAACAAAGTAATAAAGACTGATAATACATTTAAAGTGATGGTAAATCCGACCATTTAAAAAAAAATAGGATTTTCCATCACTAAAAATAATGTTGAGTTTCAGTGATCATTTATTATAAAAATGTCACCTCATTGTTAGAAGAGCTCTGTGCCGTGGGGGCGGCTGGAGGCCTTGACTTTAGCGAGCTGCCGCGACATAGACAGGGTAAGTCTAGCAACCTTTTTTACTAAATGATCACTGAAACTTATTATTTTTAGTGATGGTAAATCCTAGTGTTTGTTAAATGCTTGGATTTGCCATCACTTTAAGAAACACAAGATATCTCCATAGGCTCCAACCAACCTGTTCATTCACACAAACATTTTGAAAGAGATACAAAAACAAATGTTTGATTTTTGGAACTTTTATCGGCTAGGCAAAAAACAGAGTGAATAAATGTAATTCTGTGAAAAACCTCTATATCTCCACTAAATGGGTGATTGTTAAAAGGACATAAACCCCAAGCTTTTTCATGTTTTAAATAGAACATACGATTTTAAACAACTTTCTAATGTACTTCTATTAGCAAATAATGAATGAAAGGGGTTGGATTTATATGATAGTTACACTGATACGTTCTGTACAGATCAAGTTTACCATCTCTTTAACTAGAGCTGCTGATTCCATATGGGACCAGCAGTGCTCTGCAGCTCCCTTGTGAGATTTATAGCATTTATTTTTGAATAAGCACAAAAATGTGGATACTGATAAAAAAAAACATATAGCAGCGTATTGTAGACATATATGCGTACACAAACTTGACAGATCTTTTTACACAATTATGTAGGTTAAATTACAAAAGAACCTTAGTATCTTGAAACTTTCCAACTGATAAAGCTGGCCTAGGTTTACTTATTACAGCCCTGCAATCTTTTTCTGGCACAACACGAGTGAGGAATCTCCAGAAAGATAAGAGCTAGAACAGAATGAAGCAAAGTGACCTCAGCCCTACAATAGTACTAGATAAGCTTATGGAATCTGTATAAAGCGTGACTTCTGAGCACACATCAGATGGCAAGACCTGCAGTTAATCTGTCACACAATAAACCCTACAGTGCCCCTGGCCTTTAGTTCTACCCACCTTCATAGCAAGCTACTCACAATACTTCCGTTTTAATGTAAATGACGAAAAAAAGAATCTAGGTTGTGTGCACAGATTTACTGAAATAATAATTCATATATAATAAACATGACGCATAAATCGTGTCCCATAGTTTACATCATGACTGACTTATGCAATTACCTAAGAGTTACCGATCTCAGGCCACAATTTACCCTTCTCCAGACGGTCACTTTACGGGCCAGGTTCAACACCTCTCCCGCCGCTGTCACACTTTCAACATAGAACAACCTAACCTGCTCAGTCTATTCGCTGTCACCGACCGTAGAAAAGAGCTACATTCTCATTGGACGATCCGCTCTTAGGGTAAACCATCCAACTGTCAGTAACCTGCAGCAGAACAGATGCCCTAGTAACAGCTGTGATTAGCCGACTGAGATGTCTATCAATTGGGACTAACCTATAAGCAGCTCCGAAGAGAAGCACGTGGGCGTTAAACAGGCTCATTGTGGTGGTTGGCTGTAATATATACTATAGTTTCCCCCACCCACACCTCATCTACGCGGACGGTTATAGAGCAAGTGCGCTTCAGTTCTTGGAAGTTCAGGAGAATATCATGGGTCTTGGACTACTTAGCCAATAGCTATAGACAGCGATTTTGCAGCTGAGTGTAGTTATCCGTTCTGTCTTCCAGTGACATTTTTTTTTAAAAACGCACTATTATTTACCGCTTAACGAAGCATAAACCATATATATTTCACATGTAATATGGATGCGGTTGCAAAATTATCTCTAGTAAGAGTAAACTGGTTTGTGTGATAACTGCACTCTGGTATGAGACAAGGTATCATAAGCAGTTCCTTCAGTACCAGTGGTTACCTTGTATGGAATAAGATGACTGCTGCAAAAAAACGCAAGTGTGTGTGATTATGTGAATTGTGACATAACAAAAGTCTAAATTTACAATTACAGTTTTTTTAGTTTTTTTTTGGAAGTACAATTTAGTTTTTGGGAAATACACTTTTCTCTTTTGGACATACAACAATTTTTTTATTTTTCTTTGGAAGTACAATTTTTTATTTTTCTTATTTTTATAGAATTACACTTCCAGCATGTGTCGAAAACACTGTAAAAAAATAAATGCTAGTTTCGAGTTTGCTAATCGACTTGTGATGTCACAGCAGTTATTTCAATGTTTTGCTTTCAGTTAAATGTGGAGAAATGCCTGACACAATCTGTATTCCATAGTTTGTTATTGTATAGCACAAGACAGAATAAGCACTAAAGTATGTTGTATGGCAGTGGTTTTCAAACCTGTCTTCAGGCCTCCCTAACAGGACAGATAATCAGCTGATTATTTCACCTGTGCTCCAGTTCTGATATCCTGAAAATCTGCCCTGTTAGGGAGTCCTAAAGGACAGGTTTGAAAACCCCTGTTGCATGATACATGACAAATAAAAAAACATATTCTCAAAGAAGACCACATACTACAGTGAGTTTTCCTGCTGCCATGAAAACTTACTTTTTAATGTTTGTTTTCTTGTTATCTTTTTGTCCCATAAGCTCAGGAGTGCTCATGTGAAGAGCACTATATGGCAGAAATTTTGAAAGAATATTATACATTTGCAAGAACACTAGATGGCAGCAGTATTCCCTGCCATGTATTGCTCCAGACACCTAACTATGTAACTCTTCAACAAAGAACATGAGAACAAAGCAAATTTGATCATAGAAGTAAATGGGAAACTTTTTTTTACTGTCTTTATCGCAAAATAAAATGTTTGGGTTTCATATCCTTTTAAAGGTCATGGGGAAAACGGTTTCTTTTATCATAAAAATCATTGACTGAAGTTATTAGGGATATGCACTTGCTTACAAAGAATATGCTGCTTTTGCTTTTTTTTTTTTTTTTGTTTAATGTGCACGTGACCTGGCCATGATTGATACAGCAGTATGCAGCATGCCAGCAGTAATCTGTTGACTCAGGAACACTCATAATAAATAGGAGCCAAATTAATATGCAAATTACCTACTAGAGTTATAATATTAAAAAGAAGCATTTTAAGGAATACCTGTATATTTAAAAAAAACTACAACCTTGAAACATAATTTGAAATAGATTGCTATTTTACAAATAGGGCAGTAGGGACAGGCACCTACTCTTAGGCCTCATATTGGTATATATGTGGCATAAAGGTACCTGTAGGCGTATGTATTGGATCTGAAGGGTCCCATGTCTTGCAATTATCACTATATTTGGTGATTACATGAATATTATTATGCTTTTATACAAATCAATATTTCAACTTACATTATTAGAATTAGTTACCATTGTGAGTGTGTGTGTGAGAGACAAATATATTTTACTTGGACCATCTATTTTATAGTTCTGCCACTGCACCTCAATCAATATGCATTTCAATAAAGGGGGTGTATGTAGGGGAGTGGCATTTTGGGAAAGAGGACTTGTGTATGAGCGGCCTAAGGACAATAATCCCTCCCAACATTTCAAAATTCAAAAGAGGGACACCCCCCCTCCCCCGCAATTTTTTTTTAAATGTGGTGGGCGGGGCTTAAAAAAATCATAAGACCAAAGTAATATAAATAAAATTATTAATAAAGTCATATATTTTAATACACTTAGGCAGAAAATCAAACACAAGCTCAAACCACTGGTATGGCTATGTGAGCTATGTATTTAATTAGCCTTTGCCACACACTACATCCACTTATACATGCAGATACACACACACTACATAGCATACACTTATACATGCAGATACACACACACTACATAGCATACACTTATACATGCAGATACACACACACTACATAGCATACACTTATACATGCAGATACACACACACTACATAGCATACACTTATACATGCAGATACACACACACTACATAGCATACACTTATACATGCAGATACATACACACTACATAGCATACACTTATACATGCAGATACACACACACTACATAGCATACACTTATACATGCAGATACACACACACTACATAGCATACACTTATACATGCAGATACACACACACTACATAGCATACACTTATACATGCAGATACACACTTATACATGCAGATACATACACACTACATAGCATACACTTATACATGCAGATACACACACACTAAATAGCATACACTTATACATGCAGATACACACACACTACATAGCATACACTTATACATGCAGATACACACACACTACATAGCATACACTTATACATGCAGATACACACACACTACATAGCATACACTTATACATGCAGATACACACACACTACATAGCATACACTTATACATGCAGATACACACTTATACATGCAGATACATACACACTACATAGCATACACTTATACATGCAGATACACACACACTACATAGCATACACTTATACATGCAGATACATACACACTACATAGCATACACTTATACATGCAGATACACACACACTACATAGCATACACTTATACATGCAGATACACACACAATACATAGCATACACTTACACATGCAGATACACACACACTACATAGCACACACACTACATAGCATACACTTATACATGCAGATACACACACACTACATAGCATACTTATACATGCAGATACACACACACTACATAGCATACACTTATACATGCAGATACACACACACTACATAGCATACACTTATACATGCAGATACACACACACTACATAGCATACACTTATACATGCAGATACACACACACACACTACATAGCATACACTTATACATGCAGATACACACACACTACATAGCATACACTTATACATGCAGATACACACACACACACACACTACATAGCATACACTTATACAGGCAGATACACACACACACACTACATAGCATACACTTATACATGCAGATACACACACACATTACATAGTATACACTTATACATGCAGATACACACACACACTACATAGCATACACTTATACATGCAGATACACACACACACTACATAGCATACACTTATACATGCAGATACACACACACTACATAGCATACACTTATACATGCAGATACACACACACACTACATAGCATACACTTATACATGCAGATACATACACACTACATAGCATACACTTATACATGCAGATACACACACACTACATAGCATACACTTATACATGCAGATACACACACACTACATAGCATACACTTATACATGCAGATACACACACACTACATAGCATACACTTATACATGCAGATACACACACACTACATAGCATACACTTACACATGCAGATACACACACACTACATAGCATACACTTATACATGCAGATACACACACACTACATAGCATACACTTATACAGGCAGATACACACACACACACTACATAGCATACACTTATACATGCAGATACACACTACATAGCATACACTTATACATGCAGACACACACTACATATCATACACTTATACAGGCAGATACACACACACACTGCATAGCATACATTTATACATACAGATACACACACACTACATAGCATACACTTATACATGCAGATACACACACACTCTACATAGCATACACTTATACATGCAGATACACACACTACATAGCATACACTTATACATGCAGATACACACACTACATAGCATACACTTACACATGCAGATACACACACACTACATAGCATACACTTATACATGCAGATACACACACACTACATAGCATACACTTATACAGACACTACATAGTATACACTTATACATGCAGATACACATACACTTATACATACAGATACACACACACTACATAGCATACACTTATACAGACACTACATAGTATACACTTATACATGCAGATACACATACACTTATACATACAGATACACACACACTACATAGCATACACTTATACAGACACTACATAATATACACTTATACATGCAGATACACATACACTTATACATGCAGATACACACACACACTACATAGCATACACTTATACATGCAGATACACACACACTACATAGTATACACTTATACATGCAGATACACATACACTTATACATGCAGCTTCACAGACACTACATAATATACACTTATACATGCAGATACACACTACATAGCATACACTTATACATGCAGACACACACATTACATAGCTTACACTTATACATGCAGATACACACTTATACATGCAGATACACATACACACACTACATAGCTTACATTTATACATGCAGACACACACACACACACACTACATAGCATAAACTTATACATACAGATACACACACACACAGTTATGGATACAGATAGACACACACACTACATCATATATGGGTATCTGTAATTCATTGTATGGGGTCCTGAGGTTGGCAAGCACATTAGCTGGCAGTCTGCGGCTGCCGCTGTCCGTTACCCTGGTATTAGCACTGCTCATTGTATAAAACTGAAGGCATGCTAGTATTATCACCAGGGGTTAGACATCATCACTACCAGAGGTAGGTTAGAGAGGTCACCATTACCTGTGGTCAGAGTGTATACAGCCTTCTTACTCCTGCTTAACCCACACACCATTCCTTTTCCACAGGGAATATAACAGGTATTTAACCATGTGAGAGCAAAGCCAGCTGCTTCTTAGTATGGGCCCAATATAATTTAAAAAAAAACATTTTTTTTTAAATGCCTGGGGCAAATCGGGACAGATTGGCTAGCAACCCGGGACAGGGGGACAGACACCTAAAATCGGGACCGGGACAGTTGAGGGGGTATGTTATCTATAGGTTCCACAGAAAGTCTACACCTATTTATAGCTTGATATCAAGATGACCGAGAACTCTTCCATTATTTCGAAAGAATATTTATAAAACCGTTCAATCACTGGGTCAGGTTAAAGTATATCACCAACAGTTGAATAATTTCCAGCTGCCCTGTAGTCATCTTTTCTCTCACAAGGATAATTTATTAGTGTGCCAAAGCCACAAAGCAAGTTTATTTGTAGTTTTTGTCAACATAAAGTAGTTCTACCAAATGCATAATTACGGCAAGGTGTTGTATCTCTGCACTAACCCAAAGCTGTACAGATCGCTTACTAGCTATTAGAGATAGTGAAATGAACACAAACTGTCATATGATAGGAGGCGATTGATAACTCCTTTCAACATCCGGTTGCATTTTTTAGACAGTTGCTTCCATCTAGCTACGCATTTGCGCCAACGTCATTTCCTTGGTAACTGAAGGAAGCTTAGCTCGGTCTATCTGTGACGGCAGAGGCGTTTGATTTTAAAGAAGAATCAGCGCGAATTCCTATTAGGTGTGTAATGGTTTATTCCTTTGTATGTTATTGTCCTATAAATAACTATACCAATGCAGGTAGTTGGGGGTATGCGAGTGATACAGGGTTGGTTGTATTTATTATTTTGTTTCATATTGACCAGTGTGTAGATGGGAATTGATAATGATTACCATTATGTGGGGTTTAAAGCAGTTTAAATGACGTTACACGCTATTTGACATAACTTGCAAGTGTGTAATAAATAGCCATTTTTTCTGTCAAACGGTTAAATTTCTGCAGCAAATGTGTGTTTCAGACAATTATGGGGTCAAATGACTGCGGCAGTTGTGTTATTGCCAATTAAGAAATTATAGGACTATGGACATTGCAAAAATATTTATATTCAAGACTGAAATTAAATTATGTTAATTTCACTTTTTCCATGCTTTTTAGTGTTTGCTTGAAGGTACATAAAACCCAACATTTTCCTTTTGTGATTCAGAGTATGCAATTTTAAAGGGACAGTCTAGTCCAAAATAAACTTTCATGATTCAGATAGGGCATGTAATTTTAAACAATTTTCCAATTTACTTTTATCGCCAATTTTGCTTTGTTCTCTTGGTGGTATTAGTTGAAAGCTTAACCTAGGAAGTTCATATGCTAATTTCTTAGACCTTGAAGGCCACCTCTTTTCAGAATGCATTTTAACAGTTTTTCACCACTAGAGGGTGTTAGTTCATGTGTTTCATATAGATAACACTGTGCTCATGCACGTGAAGTTACCTGAGAGCCAGCACTGATTGGCTAAACTGCAAGTCTGTCAAAAGAACTGAAACAAAGGGGCAGTTTGCAGAGGCTTAGATACAAGATAATCACAGAGGTAAAAAGTATATAAATATAACTGTGTTGGTTATGCAAAACTGGGGAATGGGTAATAAAGGGATTATTTAGCTTTTAAAACAATAAAAATTCTGGTGTAGACTGTCCCTTTAAACTGCTGAGTACAACTGCAGTAGAACGGTTACTACTCGCCAGTCGCCATGCTTTTGTTTTTGCTCCTGTGCCTGCATCTGTCTTTAAAGGGCCAGTCAACACCAGAATTGTTGTTGTTTAAAAAGATAGATAATCCCTTTATTACACATTCCCCAGTTTTGCATAACCAATACAGTTATATGAATACACTTTTTATCTCTGTAATTATCTTGTATCTATGCCTCTGTAAACTGCCCCTTATTTCAGTTCTTTTGACAGACTTGCATTTTAGCCAATCAGTGCTGACTCCCAGGTAACTCCACATGTGCGAGCACAATGTTATCTATATAGAACACATGAACTAACGCCCTATAGTTGTGAAAAAAAAATGTAAAAATGCATTCAGATAAGAGGCGGCCTTCAAGGTCTAAAAAATAAGCATATGAGCCTACCTAGGTTTAGATTTCAACTAAGAATACCAAGAGAGCAAAGCAAAATTGGTGATAAAAGTAAAATGGAAAGTTGTTTTAAAAGTACCTGACCTATTTGAATCATGAAAGTTTATTTTGTACTTGACTGTCCCTTTAGAGTCATTCTCTTATTTTAATCCCTGTTAGTGAAGATCTACATCTTCACACTGGGCATTGCCTTCTCAGATCTTATATTTGTTATGTAAATGTTACACTATGCCAAAAAACAAAAATGTGACACTTCTGCTCTCTATTGTGAGTTAAACAGAAGTACAAGGTATAACTGTCTAATAGCCAGATATGTGACAGTACATTGCTTCTATAGGATACAATTTATTTGATTATTTATATAAACTGATACTCCACCTCTAAAGTGGAAAAGAGTACTTTATAAAAAACTTTGCAATTTATGCAAATATAGCTTCCCTCATAAGAAGCCATCATTAACTCACTGAAACTAGCTCTCTTCCCAAAGACACACTGTTTACATTTATTCAGTCACCAATATTGTTTCTTTGCAACCAATTTATATCATAGTAACAATTGGCCTAGTGATTTTAATCAGTGCAGGGCAGCAGATTCAGTATTTGCTGTTTTTTATTATAAACCTAATTGATAAATAAGTTATATTTTATCAATACTTTTTTTTTCTAATTCAATTAAGATTAATACAACCTCTTTTGTGTGCACATGCATGTATATACCTAATTTCTTAGGTTTTCTATTTGTGCTAATAGATTAATATGCAAACACACAACTACCTGTATTGACCCAAGTGACACATTTTTAATACAAGGTCTACAAGTAAATCATTTTCAAGTTTAACTCTTTTTTTTTTTTTTTCTTCATCTATTGATACTGGTTCGAAAACTGTGTGTGCATTAAGTCTTAAAGTTTACATGTCAACATTTGGTTCATATTTACGGTACCATTTCAACGTGCATATTAATAATTTGCATTTTTAAACCTTTGTTGTATTTATACTCGCAACACTCGCTGTGATGTCACTCTATGTCATTGAATATGCAAATGAATGCACACTGAAACTTTGGCAGGTATACAACAATACGCGAGCTACAAGATGGTAGAGCCCTGTAGAAAACGCAGAGCTTTACCAGCTGAACTCTGTAATGAGTTAGAATAAGATAACGGCTTTAAAGAGAGCTGCGGGTACAGGAGGAAAAAAACAATAGGCTGATGAGTAGTTACCATCCTAGTGTAGTTGTACCCAGGTGTTTAATGTCTCTTTTAAACCATTTACAATTTACTTCTATTATCAATTTTGCTTTGTTCTCGTGTTATTTTTTTTAAGAGCATACCTAGGTAGGCATTGTGCACATGGCTGAAACACTACATGGTAGCAAACAGTACTGCTATCTAGTTCTCTTGCAGGTGTTTAACACTGATAAAAGTATTTTTGCAAAACTACTGCCATTTAGTGCTTTAGACACGCGTGCTCCTTCCTTGCTTTTTAACAAAGGATACCAAAAGAACAAAGGAAATCTAATGAAATTCTAGAAGTAAATTGGAAACTTTTTTTAATTGTATACTCTATATAAGAATTAAAGGGACACTGAAGTCAGAAATGAAATCACAATACGATCGTAATATACATATAAATATATCTTTTTCTAAAGTACCTTCTTTACCAAATATGTTTAGTTTATAAAATATTAATATTGGAAATATTGATTATTTCCAAACCTACTTCTAAGTCAGCCATTACGGATTCCCAATCCGTGCTGACAACTGCAGTTGAAACATGGCGTCTTTGTTAAATACTGCGCATGCGCGAGTTAGCGCAGCGTCACATCCAACGTCCATCTGCAGATACATAAGGCGAGGAGGAGGTAATTTGGGCTTCAGTGATCAGAAATGCGCATGCGCGATCGAGACTAATTTATGCGCATGCGCATTAGTGACGATTCTGCCAATAATTATATGCATAGGTACGCAATATAATTGGTTAGTGATGTTATGTAGATAATGGCGAAAACGGTGGGCTGGATATGCTTACGTCATTACTGCAAAATAATTATAGAAAATAAAAGGTATGGATGCTTCATTTTTATTAAAATAAAGTACAGTAAGTTTTCATATATTATTATTTAATAGAATATTGTATTATTTGGTATGTATATATTAAACGAAAGTAATCCTTTAAGAATTAAAAGTTTTGGTTTCATGTCCCTTTTCACATGTTTTTGTTTAATTGAATTTGCCATTATATTATTAACAACAAAAATAAAACTAAATCTGTCTTCCAGGCTACGCTCTATTTATAGGATAATACAAGCCGATATCCTGTACTACAAGTCAAACAATGCTGCCTGCTACTGATCATGTCTTAAATAGATGTTAAGTTTACATAATCGGGTCCTATTTTTTGTGAGCTAATGGTTTGAACTGTTCTCCAATCGGTGCTCTAACCTCACAGCAAACTTTTTTTGTTGCTAGAGCGCAAATTGGAGAACAGTTCAAACCGTTAGCCCACAAAAAAAGTTTTGAAGTGGGCAGCCAGAGGGCGGGTATTAGAATTAAAAAGTAAGTTACAGCGTATTCATTAGAAGTGATCAATTAAAGTCCCTGTAAAATATTGCTTACATTCTGGACCTTTTATATCTCTGTAATGAACCTTGGTCTGTGGTTTGTTTTCCTTATAGGTGGTGTGGAGATCTTAATTCAGGAAGGGGCATGTCCAAGTTAGCCATGGGTAGGTATGTCATCTTTTTCTAACAGCTTTGCACTATTTTCTGTATAAGTAATATTGCTGGAAGGTCATGGATTTGCTTTATTTTTATTTGGAATTTAAGAGTTTATTACAAAACAGACAAATGCTCCATAATCGTTGGATTTGCAAATTGCTAAATAGGTTTATTAACAGGGCAACAGTTTGTGGAATAAACTCCTCCCCTTCTTCAGAAAAATGCTTTTAGCCCAGTGCTGAGTAAAGCAGCTGCACGGGTAGCTGAACACCCTCACAGTCCTCTAGCTGGGACCAGCAGCATCTGTTTCCCTGCAGGACAGTACTTGAAGCCAGCACCCTTCACTGCCTTTTGTCATTGTTCTGGAAGTGGAATTTGAGGCACAGCTCCAGGCCCCAGTGTACTCTGCACAACCCACGATAGAGGAGTCACTGGTAGCAATTGATATGTAACAGTAATGCTGCATGTAGAATAGCACACAGATCACAGCTATATAACAGAGCACCTGCTGCTATTGCAGCCAAATACATTTGTTCTGCACATGGTGGGTAGTGGTCATTTCAGAAGTAGCTCACAAATCCAGGCACCGGGACCAGCTTTTTAATGGGACATTGAACACCTTTGGCATTTGTGTGATAAAAACTGTGCTTGTCCCAAAAAAAAGAACAAATTCTGTAATTTGCAAATGCTTCAGATTGAATAGCTTGTATAGGGAATTTGCATTTTGAACTTATAGGTTACAGATTATGCTTCTTGGCTTTGGGACAGCACACAAGAGGTGTTTAATGTTGCTTTAATGAGTTACAGGAGCACTGGAGCATGAATTTGTCAAATCCTGTTCTAGTGCCTCCTATGGAAAGTACTGGGTATTGGTATTACTTGCAAGCTGCTGCTATGAATGAGTTGCTAACATTTTGTATAGCATGGATGTGATTGCTGACTCATCTCCATTTTAGTAACAGGGCTGTCACTAGACTGTGTGCTGCTTTCATTCATATTACTTAAGATTGAGCCCATTTTGATCTGACGCCATGTTTTTATGAAATCATTGACAAATCTGCTATAGGTGTTTATGTAAACAAGAATGAGAATTTTTTTAATATTACATTTTGGTATCTGCTACTCGTATTTCCAGTTCATCAAATTCTTTTTTTTTTTTGTGTTTAGATGTAAAGGAAGACAAGCTGAGGGTAAGTAGAGAATTAGATCTCACCTTTATTAGGAATGAGAAGTTATCCCTCTATTTAGCATATGTTCTGTTCAATATGCAGGATGAACTATCTGAATGGGAAAATACAAATAAGATTCTGAAGCGCCATGGCTGCAACCCAGTCTCTGTATCTAATAACAAGGACCTTGAAGGTGAGATGTGAGGGGGGTCTACTGTCTCCAGAAGGAGGGTAGAAGGTGACTTGCAAAGATATTCTCTAAATGCTAAATTGCTGGTGTTTGATGTAATCTTTACTTGTAGATACACTGCTGTTCTTGATTTTTCCAGTTTCCTATTTATTACCAGGTGCAATAGTCCTGGACCCTCAAGCGTCACTATCAGTAAGAACAGCAATTCGGTCTTTGGTAGAGGACACAGAAAGGCGTCAGAACCTAATCCACGGACTTATCCAGACCAATAACCAACTTAAGTAAGATTTGTCGTACTGAGGTAGTGGAGAGCAGCTTGGATATTTTTGTGGTGCTGGTCTTGATTTTTATATTTTACTTTTTGTTTACATTAAAAATGTAGCAATAGTATTTGCATTTTTTGGGGAGTTGCTGTTGTTAGGAAGTAATTTCTATTAAAAATACACTGTTAAAGGGACACAAAATCATTTGCATTGTTTTACAGTCATGAGACATACACTTTGAAAAACATCTTGGGGCCTATCAATCAAGCTCCGAATGGAGCTTGACGCCCCGTGTTTCTGGCGAGCCTGCAGGCTTGCCAGAAACAGCAGTTATGAAGCAGCGGTCTAAAGACTGCTGCTCCATAACCCTGTCCGCCTGCTCTGATGAGGCGGACAGGAATCGCAACACAATTCAACCCAATCGGGTTGATTGACAACCCCCTGCTGGCGGCCGATTGGCCGCAAGCTGCTGGTGCAATGCTGAATACGGAGAGCGTATTGCTCTCCGCATTCAGCAAAGTCTGTCGGACCTGATCCGCACTGTTTGATCAGGTCCGACAGACATTTGATAAATCGGCCTCTTTGTCTTCTCATTTGGGGACAATTAGGGACAGATAATGAGTAATCAAGCAACCACAGTGTAGCAGAGTTAGGCATTTAATCACTTTCGATTCTTGATCTTGATAGTTAAATTGGAAAATAAAATGGTGCATAATGAATACTGAATTTATATTACAAATTTTTATTTTTCAACTAACATCATTTAAACATTTCTAACTTTTTTTTTTATTTTTTTTTGGCATGTGTGTATATAACTAATGTGATAAGCCTTTATGGTATTTAAACAATTTGTTTTTCTTCATATTGTGTTTAAGGGGTAATGCAGAGAGCAATGTGCATAAAAGTCACAATCTAGAAACATAATGGTTATTTGGATGCAGGCACTGCAGAGTCTGTTTATTTTTCCTTACGTGCAGAGAAGATGTCCGCCAGCAGCAGGGCCGTGCAGCGCGTCATGAGCAGAAGGCTAATGACCTACAGCGCATCTTGGACAGTGTCAAATCCAAAATCCGGGACTTAGAAGATGATTTTATTTCTAAAACCTGCCAACAGCAGAATCAAATGAAGAACCTTCTGAAGGAAAAGCAAACTGCATATGTAAGAGAGCCCAGATAAGCCACTGCTGTTTTTTGTTAAAAGTAGTTGATTTTAATTGTGTCCAATATGAATCAAACTTTTTTGTTTTTTTCCTTCTTAAAGGGACAGTTAACACCTTGAAACAACTTTGCCATATAGTTTTATTTTTTATTTTGCCCTCTTTCCATTTCTTTTTAATTTAGCTCTGAAAGTTGAGGATGTTCTAATTCTCAGAACATGAAATTAACCCTGCTTGACTTCTCAAGGCTAACCCTGCTGCATATCTTTCACTAATTGGCTTTTACTGGTAACAACTGCAAAACAATGTACTTAATAGTAACATTATAGCTGTGTGTAGCATTGTTATCTGAAGACTAAAGTCCAGATTGGCTATAGTTGTTGGGTTTGGCTATTGAAAACAATTAGAGTAAATTGTTTTTAAAATGTTTAGACTTGACTGATATGTTATTCTATATCAGCAGAAATGTCTTGTAATTAGAAAGTATTTGCTGTCCTTTTAAGTCTATTCTTTCTACTGGAGTCAACTCGTTTTTTGTTTACTTGTGCCCGTCAGTTTGGCATTTTTGGCACACTCAGTGAATGCATCTGATGGAAAAGGTGTGTGGCATAGAGAGATAACATAATTTATGCAAGAACTTACCTGATAAATTCATTTCTTTCATATTAGCAAGAGTCCATGAGCTAGTGACGTATGGGATATACATTCCTACCAGGAGGGGCAAAGTTTTCCAAACCTCAAAATGCCTATAAATACACCCCTCACCACACCCACAATTCAGTTTAACGAATAGCCAAGAAGTGGGGTGATAAAAAAAGTGCGAAAGCATATAAAATAAGGAATTGGAATAATTGTGCTTTATACAAAAATCATAACCACCACAAAAAAAGGGCGGGCCTCATGGACTCTTGCTAATATGAAAGAAATGAATTTATCAGGTAAGTTCTTACATAAATTATGTTTTCTTTCATGTAATTAGCAAGAGTCCATGAGCTAGTGACGTATGGGATAATGATTACCCAAGATGTGGATCTTTCCACACAAGAGTCACTAGAGAGGGAGGGATAAAATAAAGACAGCCAATTCCTGCTGAAATAATCCACACCCAAAATAAAGTTTAATGAAAAACATAAGCAGAAGATTCAGACTGAAACCGCTGCCTGAAGTACTTTTCTACCAAAAACTGCTTCAGAAGAAGAAAATACATCAAAATGGTAGAATTTAGTAAAAGTATGCAAAGAGGACCAAGTTGCTGCTTTGCAAATCTGATCAACCGAAGCTTCATTCCTAAACGCCCAGGAAGTAGAAACTGACCTGGTAGAATGAGCTGTAATCCTCTGAGGCGGAGTTTTACCCGACTCAACATAGGCAAGATGAATTAAAGATTTCAACCAAGATGCCAAAGAAATAGCAGAAGCTTTCTGGCCTTTTCTAGAACCGGAAAAGATAACAAATAGACTAGAAGTCTTTCGGAAAGATTTAGTAGCTTCAACATAATATTTCAAAGCTCTAACAACATCCAAAGAATGCAATGATTTCTCCTTAGAATTCTTAGGATTAGGACATAATGAAGGAACCACAATTTCTCTTCTAATGTTGTTGGAATTCACAACTTTAGGTAAAAATTCAAAAGAAGTTCGCAACACCGCCTTATCCTGATGAAAAATCAGAAAAGGAGACTCACAAGAAAGAGCAGATAATTCAGAAACTCTTCTGGCAGAAGAGATGGCCAAAAGGAACAAAACTTTCCAAGAAAGTAATTTAATGTCCAATGAATGCATAGGTTCAAAGGGAGGAGCTTGAAGAGCTCCCAGAACCAAATTCAAACTCCAAGGAGGAGAAATAGACTTAATGACAGGTTTTATACGAACCAAAGCTTGTACAAAACAATGAATATCAGGAAGAATAGCAATCTTTCTGTGGAAAGAACAGAAGAGCAGAGATTTGTCCTTTCAAGGAACTTGCAGACAAACCCTTATCTAAACCATCCTGAAGAAACTGTAAAATTCTCGGTATTCTAAAAGAATGCCAAGAAAAATGATGAGAAAGACACCAAGAAATATAAGTCTTCCAGACTCTATAATATATCTCTCTAGATACAGATTTACGAGCCTGTAACATAGTATTAATCACAGAGTCAGAGAAACCTCTTTGACCAAGAATCAAGCGTTCAATCTCCATACCTTTAAATTTAAGGATTTCAGATCCTGATGGAAAAAAGGACCTTGTGACAGAAGGTCTGGTCTTAACGGAAGAGTCCACGGTTGGCAAGAGGCCATCCGGACAAGATCCGCATACCAAAACCTGTGAGGCCATGCCGGAGCTACCAGCAGAAAAAACGAGCATTCCTTCAGAATCTTGGAGATTACTCTTGGAAGAAGAACTAGAGGCGGAAAGATATAGGCAGGATGATACTTCCAAGGAAGTGATAATGCATCCACTGCCTCCGCCTGAGGATCCCGGGATCTGGACAGATATCTGGGAAGTTTCTTGTTTAGATGAGACGCCATCAGATCTATTTCTGGAAGTTCCCACCTTTGAACAATCTGAAGAAATACCTCTGGGTGAAGAGACCATTCGCCCGGATGCAACGTTTGGCGACTGAGATAATCCGCTTCCCAATTGTCTACACCTGGGATATGAACCGCAGAGATTAGACAGGAGCTGGATTCCGCCCAAACCAAAATTCGAGATACTTCTTTCATAGCCAGAGGACTGTGAGTCCCTCCTTGATGATTGATGTATGCCACAGTTGTGACATTGTCTGTCTGAAAACAAATGAACGATTCTCTCTTCAGAAGAGGCCAAAACTGAAGAGCTCTGAAAATTGCACGGAGTTCCAAAATATTGATCGGTAATCTCACCTCCTGAGATTCCCAAACTCCTTGTGCCGTCAGAGATCCCCACACAGCTCCCCAACCTGTGAGACTTGCATCTGTTGAAATTACAGTCCAGGTCGGAAGCACAAAAGAAGCCCCCTGAATTAAACGATGGTGATCTGTCCACCACGTTAGAGAGTGTCGAACAATCGGTTTTAAAGAGATTAATTGAGATATCTTTGTGTAATCCTTGCACCATTGATTCAGCATACAGAGCTGAAGAGGTCGCATGTGAAAACGAGCAAAGGGGATCGCGTCCGATGCAGCAGTCATAAGACCTAGAATTTCCATGCATAAGGCTACCGAAGGGAATGATTGTGACTGAAGGTTTCGACAAGCTGAAATCAATTTTAGACGTCTCTTGTCTGTTAAAGACAGAGTCATGGACACTGAATCTATCTGGAAACCCAGAAAGGTTACCCTTGACTGAGGAATCAATGAACTTTTTGGTAAATTGATCCTCCAACCATGATCTTGAAGAAACAACACAAGTCGATTCGTATGAGATTCTGCTAAATGTAAAGACTGAGCAAGTACCAAGATATCATCCAAATAAGGAAATACCACAATACCCTGTTCTCTGATTACAGACAGAAGGGCACCGAGAACCTTTGTAAAAATTCTTGGAGCTGTAGCTAGGCCAAACGGTAGAGCCACAAACTGGTAATGCTTGTCCAGAAAAGAGAATCTCAGGAACTGATAATGATCTGGATGAATCGGAATATGCAGATATGCATCCTGTAAATCTATTGTGGACATATAATTCCCTTGCTGAACAAAAGGCAAGATAGTCCTTACAGTTACCATCTTGAACGTTGGTATCCTTACATAACGATTCAATATTTTTAGATCCAGAACTGGTCTGAAGGAATTCTCCTTCTTTGGTACAATGAAGAGATTTGAATAAAACCCCATCCCCTGTTCCGGAACTGGAACTGGCATAATTACTCCAGCCAACTCTAGATCTGAAACACAATTCAGAAATGCTTGAGCTTTCACTGGATTTACTGGGACACGGGAAAGAAAAAATCTCTTTGCAGGAGGTCTCATCTTGAAACCAATTCTGTACCCTTCTGAAACAATGTTCTGAATCCAAAGATTGTGAACAGAATTGATCCAAATTTCTTTGAAAAAACGTAACCTGCCCCCTACCAGCTGAGCTGGAATGAGGGCCGCACCTTCATGTGGACTTAGAAGCAGGCTTTGCCTTTCTAGCAGGCTTGGATTTATTCCAGACTGGAGATGGTTTCCAAACTGAAACTGCTCCTGAGGATGAAGGATCAGGCTTTTGTTCTTTGTTGAAACGAAAGGAACGAAAACGATTATTAGCCCTGTTTTTACCTTTAGATTTTTTATCCTGTGGTAAAAAAGTTCCTTTCCCACCAGTAACAGTTGAGATAATAGAATCCAACTGAGAACCAAATAATTTGTTACCTTGGAAAGAAATGGAAAGTAGAGTTGATTTAGAAGCCATATCAGCATTCCAAGTTTTAAGCCATAAAGCTCTTCTAGCTAAAATAGCTAGAGACATAAACCTGACATCAACTCTGATAATATCAAAAATGGCATCACAGATAAAATTATTAGCATGCTGAAGAAGAATAATAATATCATGAGAATCATGATTTGTTACTTGTTGCGCTAAAGTTTCCAACCAAAAAGTTGAAGCTGCAGCAACATCAGCCAATGATATAGCAGGTCTAAGAAGATTACCTGAACACAGATAAGCTTTTCTTAGAAAGGATTCAATTTTCCTATCTAAAGGATCTTTAAACGAAGTACCATCTGACGTAGGAATGGTAGTACGTTTAGCAAGGGTAGAAATAGCCCCATCAACTTTAGGGATTTTGTCCCAAAATTCTAATCTGTCAGACGGTACAGGATATAATTGCTTAAAACGTTTAGAAGGAGTAAATGAATTACCCAATTTATCCCATTCTTTGGAAATTACTGCAGAAATAGCATTAGGAACAGGAAAAACTTCTGGAATAACCACAGGAGATTTAAATACCTTATCTAAACGTTTAGAATTAGTATCAAGAGGACCAGAATCCTCTATTTCTAAAGCAATTAGTACTTCTTTAAGTAAAGAACGAATAAATTCCATTTTAAATAAATATGAAGATTTATCAGCATCAATCTCTGAAACAGAATCCTCTGAACCAGAAGAGTCATCAGAATCAGAATGATGATGTTCATTTAAAAATTCATCTGTAGGGAGAGAAGTTTTAAAAGATTTTTTACGTTTACTAGAAGGAGAAATAACAGACATAGCCTTCTTGATGGATTCAGAAACAAAATCTCTTATATTATCAGGAACATTCTGCACCTTAGATGTTGAAGGAACTGCAACAGACAATGGTACTTTACTAAAGGAAATATTATCTGCATTAACAAGTTTGTCATGACAATTAATACAAACAACAGCCGGAGAAATAGCTACCAAAAGTTTACAGCAGATACACTTAGCTTTGGTAGATCCAGCAGTAGACAGCGATTTTCCTGTAGTATCTTCTGACTCAGATGCAACGTGAGACATCTTGCAATATGTAAGAGAAAAAACAACATATAAAGCAAAATTGATCAAATTCCCTAAATGACAGTTTCAGGAATGGGAAAAAATGCCAAAGAACAAGCTTCTAGCAACCAGAAGCAATGAAAAATGAGACTTAAATAATGTGGAGACAAAAGCGACGCCCATATTTTTTTAGCGCCAAATAAGACGCCCACATTATTTGGCGCCTAAATGCTTTAGGCGCCAAAAATGACGCCACATCCGGAACGCCGACATTTTTGGCGCAAAATAACGTCAAAAAATGACGCAACTTCCGGCGACACGTATGACGCCGGAAACGGAAAATAATTTTTGCGCCAAAAAAGTCAGCGCCAAGAATGACGCAATAAAATGAAGCATTTTCAGCCCCCGCGAGCCTAACAGCCCACAGGGAAAAAGAGTCAAATTTTTGAAGGTAAGAAAAAATGATTAAATCAAATGCATTATCCCAAATATGAAACTGACTGTCTGAAAAATAAGGAAAGTTGAACATTCTGAGTCAAGGCAAATAAATGTTTGAATACATATATTTAGAACTTTATAAATAAAGTGCCCAACCATAGCTTAGAGTGTCACAGAAAATAAGATTTACTTACCCCAGGACACTCATCTACATGTTTGTAGAAAGCCAAACCAGTACTGAAACGAGAATCAGCAGAGGTAATGGTATATATAAGAGTATATCGTCGATCTGAAAAGGGAGGTAAGAGATGAATCTCTACGACCGATAACAGAGAACCTATGAAATAGACCCCGTAGAAGGAGATCACTGCATTCAAATAGGCAATACTCTCCTCACATCCCTCTGACATTCACTGCACGCTGAGAGGAAAACCGGGCTCCAACTTGCTGCGGAGCGCATATCAACGTAGAATCTAGCACAAACTTACTTCACCACCTCCATCGGAGGCAAAGTTTGTAAAACTGAATTGTGGGTGTGGTGAGGGGTGTATTTATAGGCATTTTGAGGTTTGGGAAACTTTGCCCCTCCTGGTAGGAATGTATATCCCATACGTCACTAGCTCATGGACTTTTGCTAATTACATGAAAGAAATATAATTCATAGTGTTCTCCACAGTATTTCCAGCCATGTGGCATTCTGAAGTAGCTGGGTAAAGGCAGTGTAATGTAGCCACCAAGCAGCAAGCGCTATTCAGGGTGCTGAACCAAAAATGGGCCGGCTCCTAAGCTTACATTCCTGCTATTTCAAATAAAGATACCAAGAGAACAAAGAAAAAAATAATAGGAGTAAATTAGAAAGTTGCTTAAAATTGAATGCTCTATCTGAGTCATGAAAAAAAAAATGTGGGTTCAGTATCCCTTTAAGAGTTATTCAGGCTCAGCCTTTTGAACCTATGCATGGTTTTGCTAGGTGAAGGGACACTAAACCCACTTTTTTTTTTTTCTTTCGTGATTCAGATAGAGCACTGGTTTTCAAATCTGTCCTCAGGCCTCCCTAACAGTCCACATTTTAAGTATATCTAAACTAGAGCACAGGTAAAATAATCAGCTGATTAATAAACATGGTTATTTTACCTTCTCTCATCCAAGGTTATCCAGAAAACTTGGACTGTTGGGGAGGCCTAAGGACAGGTTTGAAAACCAGTGTAATAGAGCATGCAATTTTAAGCAACTTTCTAATTTACTCCTATTATCAATTTTTCTTTGTTCTCTTGCTATATTTATTTGAAAAAGGAATCTAATCTAAGGAGCCAGACAATTTTTGGTTCAGATCCTGGACAGCACTTGTTTATTGGTGGGTGAATTTATCCACCAATCAGCAAGAACAAACCCGGTTGTTCACCAAAAATTGGCCGGCATCTAAACTTACATTCTTGCTTTTCAAATAAAGATACCAAGAGAATTAAGAAAATTTGATATTAGGAGTAAATTAGAAAGTTTCTTAAAATTGCATGCTCTATCTGAATCGTGAAATAAATTTTTTGGGTTCAGTGTCCCTTTTAACTGTTATCTTGGAAAGTTCTTTTTCTCTTGGCCATTTCCTCAGCCTGAAGAGTATCTGAACTTTGTGCCCTATCCTGTGATTTCCCTTATCTAAATGTTCATTGGCAGATTTATTATTATTATTATTATTATTCTTTATTTATAAAGCACCAACGGATTCAGCAGCGCTGCCCATGGGTACTAGGATAACGGTACAATGGAGAAACAATACGATAAAAGACACTATTTTGCAGACAAATACAGGGGGAATTGAGGGCCCTATTCCCGTGGGAATTTACAATCTAGAGAGAACCAATTATTCTTTCCTTCCTTAAGTGGTATCTTCTGTCAAGATTAATCAGGAAATTGTGGTTACATCTCAGTCCAGCTTCATAGAATGTTGAAGAGAAATGGCTTCACAACTTGGACGTGGTCAGAGCCGTAACATTTTCTTTAGGCCATAAAAAAAAAATCCTATTCTGTATTCATTTCTTTCGTCCATTCAAGAGACAAAAAGCTACAGTAATTGCCTTAGCAGCTTGAGCAGAGTGAATTATTGCTCATTATACTAGAGCAGTTGACAGCTCTTGGGGTTTCAGGAATGAAGCTTCAATTTGAACGTATTTGTAAGGCAGCTTCATGGTCCTTTTTTGCATACTTTTTCCAAATGTTACCATTTTGACACATTTGCCCTCTACTTATTCTACTTTTAGTTGGAAAGTTTTGCAGGCTGCTTTGCCTGTTTTTTTGCCTTTACTTGCCTTAAAGGGACATTAAACCCAAAATGTTTCTTTCGTTATTCAGATAGAGAATACAATTTTTTTAAAAAGTTTCAAATTTGCTTAGTTCTCGTGATATTCTTTGTTGAAGAGATACCTAGGTAGGTAGTGTGCACGTGCCTGAAGCACTACATGACAGGAAATAGTGCTGCCATCTAGTGCTCCTGCTAATGTATAACATTGTTGCAAAATCGCTGCCATATATTCCTGCAGACACGTGCACACTCATGAGCTTACAGCACTGCTTTTCAACAAAGGATAACAAAGAACATTTGATAACAGAAGTACATTTTAAAGTTGTTTATAATTTATATGTTCTATCTGAATCATGAAAGAAACAAATTGGGTTTTATGTCCCTTTAACTGTCCTTTTTCATGGTGGTCTTGTGGACTTCACTGCTTGGGTATAGGATCCCACATGTGATGGGTTGTGGACTCCTTTTATGAAAGAAAACAAAATGTATGCTTACCTGATAAAATAATTTATTCCATGATGGCGAGAGTCCTTGTCTCTTCAGTACAGTTGGCACTTCACTTACCCTGCTTTATTTTATTTTATTCTATTTTAAATTTCTCTTGGCCATATGTATGACTCAGTAATCTTGGGAAACTGGGAGGGATTAAAATATCTATTCTGTTAGGTTTGTTGCATTCTCCTCTAGGACTGACTTTTAATCCCACATGTGATGGCTCGTAAATCTCACCATCATGAAAGAAATTAATTTATCAAGTATAAATGTTATCTTTTTCTTTTGGTAACCAAAACTTGTTCATTTGACAGTTTACAGCTTACCTTTTTTCTCAGTGGTTCCCAGGCAGTGCTTTAACTTTGTGTTTAACCCCTTTGTAAGGGTTAAATGCATGTTGTTGCAGCATTACTAGTAATAAAATTGCATGCCCTAAGGAATTAGAGCATGTCATTTTTATCACTATACTGGCCGTTTAAATTTTAAAAAATATCTCTCCACTGGAGAAAAAGAAAATGTTCTATCATCCATATCAGTGTTTCCCAACCGCGGTCCTCAAGTACCCCCAACAGGCCTGGTTTTCATTATAGCGGAACCAGTGCACAGGTGAAGTAATCAGCTGATCAGTAACCAACCTGCTCTCATCCATTAGCTGATTATTTCACCTGTGTTCTAGTTCAGCTATAATGAAAACCAGGACTGTTGGGGGTACTTGAGGACCGCGGTTGGGAAACACTGATCCATATGAAAGACCATCATTTCATTATATTGGCTTGTTCTTGTTTGAGTTTTTTTTTTTTTTTGGCCGGAAAAAAGTACTTTTAGCATGAAGTTTTCTTATACTTAAAGGGATAGTCAAGTCCAAAAAACGTTCATGATATTTTTTCACGTTTTTTTTCTTCTAATGATTTAAATAGGGTATGTAATTTTAAACAACTTCCCAATTTACTTTTATCACCAATTTTACTTTGTTCTCTTGGTATTCTTAGTTGAAAGCTAAACCTAGGAGGTTCATTTGCTAATTTTTTAGACTTTGAAGACTGCCTCTAATCTGAATGCATTTTGATCACTAGAGGGCATTAGTTCATGTGTTTCATATAGATAACATTGAGCTCATGCACGTGAAGTGACCTAGGAGTGAGCACTGATTGGCTAAAATGCAAGTCTGTCAAAAGAACTGAAATAAGGGGGCAGTCAGCAGAAGATTAGATACAAGGTAATTACAGAGGTAAAACGTGTATTATTATAACTGTGTTGGTTATGCAAAACTGGGGAATGGGTAATAAAGGGATTATCTTTCTTTTTAAACAACTAAAATTCTGGTGTTGACTGTCCCTTTAATGACTGAAAGTCCCCATTATTAATAGCACTGGTAAGTCCTAGAGTTTCAAAAACACTAAGCTTTACTATTACTTTAATTCATATTTTTATTTGCCCATGAGTTAATGGCTAAGCACCTCCGGCTTTCTTATGGCAAACACTATTTTCTCAATAAGGTGATGTTTCCACCTCCTAGTCAATAATTTGCTCGGCTCGCCATACGGTATAATGCAAAATGGCTATTGGCTAAGAGGTGAAAATGTCACCTCATTAAAAAAAAAAAAAATAGCGTTTTGCTGTGGGCAGTTTGAGGATTTACCATCACTTTAAAGCTTTTTAAACAAATATATCACTATTAATTGTACATATCCTACTAATGCCCATTGGCTTATATCTACATCCTACTACAGCTTAATTAATTTTAGTAGTAAGTGCCCATCAGTACACTACTAGATCCAGCTGTATGGGGTAAGGAATCCGTTTTGTCACTGTGTATGTGGAAATTCTGTTTTGAGCTGGTAGCCATTTCTCTATACATGTGACAGGTGGTATAACCACTTGGACAATCACTGGCTTATTGCCTCTATCAAGAAGGCCAAGAATTATTAAAGTTTTGGTTTCCGAACACCCTCCCCTTCTTTGCAAATATCTGGGTATTCTATTTATTTGTAGGAGCAGAGCCAGAAGCACAAAGACATGCTTGTAGAAAAAGAGGAGCATATTACACTTCTGAAGAAGCAGCTATCCGAGGCACTTTTCAGAGAGGAGAATAGAGCTGCTTCTCATAAGAAGGTTTTCATGCGCCTTATGAGACGACCACCACGGGAAAACGGCAAACTGGATCAGGAGTGAGTGAATAATAAAACTGCTATGACATAAAATATGCAGATTTAGAGCAGTATTACAATCTTAGTTGAGTCAGAACAAAGCTTTTTTATGTTAAGGATTCTAATTTTATTCACCTTTTGTTGTTACACACTTTGGTATATGTGCAGTAACGATTCCATAAATCAGTCAGTTTCTCTTTCTTTCTCTTTCTCTCTCTTTCTCTTTCTCTTTTTCTCTTGTTAAGTGTATCCAGTCCACGGATCATCCATTACTTATGGGATATTAACTCCTCCCCAACAGGAAGTGCAAGAGGATTCACCCAGCAGAGCTGCTATATAGCTCCTCCCCTAACTGCCATTACCAGTCATTCTCTTGCACCCAACGACTAGATAGGATGTGTGAGAGGACTATGGTGATTATATTTAGTTTTATACCTTCAATCAAAAGTTTGTTATTTTATAATAGCACCGGAGTGTGTTATTCCTTCTCTGGTAGAATTTGAAGAAGAATCTACCTGAGTTTTTACTATGATTTTAGCCGGCGTAGTTAAGATCATATTGCTGTTTCTCGGCCATCTGAGGAGAGGTAAACTTCAGATCAGGGGACAGCGGGCAGATTAATCTGCAAAGAGGTATGTAGCAGCTTATTATTTTCTGACAATGGAATTGATGAGAAAATTCTGCCATACCGATATAATGTAAACTCAGCCTTAAATGCAGTAGCAGCAACTGGTATCAGGCTGTCATGTATGTATATTTTACACTTCAGTATTCTGGGGAATGGCACTTCACTGGAATTATACTGTGTGCATAAGACTTTAGCCTAATTTGCAGGGACTGGCAACAGGCTCTTTAATAACACTTAATTTATGTTAAACGTTTTTTGCTGGCATGTAAAATCGTTTCATTTTCTGAGGTACTGGGTGAATAAAATGTTTTGGGCATTAATTTTTCCACTTGGAAGTTTTATTTAATTTATGACAGTTTACTGATCTCTCTCACTGTTGTGTGTGAGGGGGAGGTCAAAAAATTCAGTCAGAAGCTCATTGTATTTCCTGCATGATCCGGTTCATCTCTACAGAACTCAGGGGTCTTCAAAACTTGTTTTGAGGGAGGTAATCATTCACAGCAGAGCTGTGAGATTGTAGTTGACTGTGATAAAAAACGTTTATTTCTGTAACTTTTTTTTCTGCTATCAGGGTTAGTTATCCTTCGCTAATGGGAACAAGCCTTTGCTAAAATTGTGTTTTTTACAAAGATTTGATGCTATAACCTTTCAGTTTATTAACTTTCAACTGTCATAACTCTTTCTGTGCTTCTTATAGGCACAGTACATTTCATATTATAGTAAATTACTTGAAAAGTATTTCCAAGTTGCTAGTTTATTTGCTAGTGTGTTAAACATGTCTGATTCAGAGGAAGACATCTGTGCTATATGTGCTAATGCCAAAGTGGAGCCCAATAGAAATTTATGTACTAACTGTATTGATGCTACTTTAAATAAAAGTCAATCTGTACAAATTGAACACATTTCACCAAACAACGAGGGGAGAGTTATGCCGACTAACTCGCCTCACGTGTCAGTACCTGCATCTCCCGCTCGGGGGGTGCGTGATATTGTGGCGCCGAGTACATCTGGGCGGCCATTACAAATCACATTACAGGATATGGCTACTGTTATGACTGAAGTTTTGGCTAAATTACCAGAACTAAGAGGTAAGCGTGATCACTCTGGGGTGAGAACAGAGTGCGCTGATAATGTTAGGGCCATGTCAGATACTGCGTCACAACTTACAGAACATGAGGACGGAGAGCTTCATTCTGCGGCTGACGGTTCTGATCCAAACAGATTGGATTCAGATATTTCAAATTTTAAATTTAAGCTGGAAAACCTCCGTGTATTACTAGGGGAGGTGTTAGCGGCTCTGAATGATTGTAACACAGTTGCAATACCAGAAAAAATGTGTAGGTTGGATAAATATTTTGCGGTACCGTCGAGTACTGACGTTTTTCCTATACCTAAGAGACTTACTGAAATTGTTACTAAGGAGTGGGATAGACCCGGTGTGCCGTTCTCACCCCCTCCGATATTTAGAAAGATGTTTCCAATAGACACCACCACACGGGACTTATGGCAAACGATCCCTAAGGTGGAGGGAGCAGTTTCTACTTTAGCTAAGCGTACCACTATCCCGGTGGAGGATAGCTGTGCCTTTTCAGATCCAATGGATAAAAAGTTAGAGGGTTACCTTAAGAAAATGTTTGTTCAACAAGGTTTTATATTGCAACCCCTTGCATGCATTGCGCCTGTCACGGCTGCAGCAGCATTTTGGTTTGAGTCTCTGGAAGGGACACTTGAATCAGCTCCATTAGATGAGATTACACACAGGCTTAAAGCTCTTAAGTTAGCTAACTCATTTATTTCAGATGGCGTAGTACATTTAACTAAGCTTACGGCTAAGAATTCCGGATTCGCCATTCAGGCGCGCAGAGCACTGTGGCTAAAATCCTGGTCAGCTGACGTTACTTCTAAGTCTAAATTTCTTAATATAACTTTCAAAGGGCAGACCTTATTCGGGCCCGGATTGAAAGAAATTATCGCTGACATTACAGGAGGTAAAGGCCATGCCCTGCCTCAAGACAGAGCCAAACCTAAGGCTAGACAATCTAATTTTCGTTCCTTTCGGAATTTCAAAGCAGGAGCAGCATCAACTTCCTCTGCTCCAAAACAAGAAGGATCTGTTGCTCGCTACAGACAAGGCTGGAGACCTAACCAGTCCTGGAACAAGGGCAAGCAGGCCAGGAAACCTGCTGGTGCCCCTAAAACAGCATGAATTGAGGGCCCCCGATCCGGGAACGGATCTAGTGGGGGGCAGACTTTCTCTCTTCGCCCAGGCTTGGGCAAGAGATGTCCAGGATCCCTGGGCGCTAGAGATAATATCTCAGGGATACCTTCTGGACTTCAAATACTCTCCCCCAAGAGAGAGATTTCATCTGTCAAGGTTGTCAACAAACCAAATAAAGAAAGAGGCATTTCTACGCTGCGTACAAGAGCTTTTATTAATGGGAGTAATCCATCCAGTTCCACGGTCGGAACAGGGACAAGGGTTTTACTCAAATCTGTTTGTGGTTCCCAAAAAAGAGGGAACTTTCAGGCCAATCCTGGATTTAAAGATCCTAAACAAATTCCTAAGAGTTCCATCGTTCAAAATGGAGACTATTCGGACAATTTTACCCATGATCCAAAAGGGTCAGTACATGACCACAGTGGATTTAAAGGATGCTTACCTTCACATACCGATTCACAAAGATCATTACCGGTATCTAAGGTTTGCCTTTCTAGACGGGCATTACCAGTTTGTAGCTCTTCCATTCGGATTGGCTACGGCTCCGAGAATCTTCACAAAGGTTCTGGGTGCTCTTGTGGCGGTACTAAGACTGCGAGGAATTGCGGTAGCTCCGTACCTAGACGACATTCTGATACAAGCTTCAAGCTTTCAAACTGCCAAGTCTCATACAGAGTTAGTACTGGCATTTCTAAGGTCGCATGGATGGAAGGTGAACGAAAAGAAGAGTTCTCTCTTTCCACTCACAAGAGTTCCCTTCTTGGGGACTTTTATAGATTCTGTAGAAATGAAGATTTACCTGACAGAAGACAGGTTAACAAAGCTTCAAAATGCATGCCGTGTCCTTCATTCCATTCAACACCCGTCAGTAGCTCAATGCATGGAGGTGATCGGCTTAATGGTAGCAGCAATGGACATAGTACCCTTTGCACGCCTACATCTCAGACCGCTGCAATTGTGCATGCTAAGTCAGTGGAATGGGGATTACTCAGACTTGTCCCCTACTCTGAATCTGGATCAAGAGACCAGAAATTCTCTTCTATGGTGGCTTTCTCGGCCACATCTGTCCAGGGGGATGCCATTCAGCAGGCCGGACTGGACAATTGTAACAACAGACGCCAGCCTACTAGGTCGGGGCGCTGTCTGGAATTCTCTGAAGGCTCAGGGACAATGGAATCAGGAGGAGAGTCTCCTACCAATAAACATTCTGGAATTGAGAGCAGTTCTCAATGCCCTTCTGGCTTGGCCCCAGTTAACAACTCGGGGGTTCATCAGGTTTCAGTCGGACAACATCACGACTGTAGCTTACATCAACCATCAGGGAGGGACAAGAAGCTCCCTAGCAATGATGGAAGTATCAAAGATAATTCGCTGGGCAGAGTCTCACTCTTGCCACCTGTCAGCAATCCACATCCCGGGAGTGGAGAACTGGGAGGCGGATTTCTTAAGTCGTCAGACTTTTCATCCGGGGGAGTGGGAACTTCATCCGGAGGTCTTTGCCCAAATACTTCGACGTTGGGGCAAACCAGAGATAGATCTCATGGCGTCTCGACAGAACGCCAAGCTTCCTCGTTACGGGTCCAGATCCAGGGATCCGGGAGCGGTTCTGATAGATGCTTTGACAGCACCTTGGACCTTCGGGATGGCTTATGTGTTTCCACCCTTCCCGATGCTTCCTCGATTGATTGCCAGAATCAAACAGGAGAGAGCATCAGTGATTCTAATAGCGCCTGCATGGCCACGCAGGACTTGGTATGCAGATCTAGTGGACATGTCATCCTGTCCACCTTGGTCGCTACCTCTGAAACAGGACCTTCTGATCCAGGGTCCCTTCAAACATCAAAATCTAATTTCTCTGAAGCTGACTGCTTAGAAATTGAACGCTTGATTTTATCAAAACGTGGTTTTTCTGAGTCAGTTATTGATACCTTAATACAGGCTAGGAAGCCTGTTACCAGAAAGATTTACCATAAGATATGGCGCAAATACTTATATTGGTGCGAATCCAAGAGTTACTCATGGAGTAAGGTTAGGATTCCGAGGATATTGTCTTTTCTACAAGAAGGTTTAGAAAAGGGTTTATCCGCTAGTTCCTTAAAGGGACAGATTTCAGCTCTGTCCATTCTTTTACACAAACGTCTGTCAGAAGTTCCGGACGTTCAAGCTTTTTGTCAGGCTTTAGCTAGGATCAAGCCTGTGTTTAAAACTGTTGCTCCACCATGGAGTTTGAACTTAGTTCTTAATGTTTTACAGGGGGTTCCGTTTGAACCCCTTCATTCCATTGATATCAAGTTGTTATCTTGGAAAGTTCTGTTTTTAATGGTGATTTCCTCGGCTCGAAGAGTCTCTGAGTTATCTGCCTTACATTGTGATTCTCCTTATCTGATTTTTCATTCAGACAAGGTAGTTCTGCGTACTAAACCTGGGTTCCTACCTAAGGTGGTCACTAACAGGAATATCAATCAAGAGATTGTGGTTCCATCTTTGTGTCCTAATCCTTCTTCGAAAAAGGAACGTCTGCTACACAATCTAGATGTAGTCCGTGCCCTGAAATTTTATCTACAGGCAACTAAGGATTTTCGACAAACGTCTTCCCTGTTTGTCGTTTATTCTGGTCAGAGGAGAGGTCAAAAAGCTTCGGCTACCTCTCTCTCTCCTTTTGGCTTCGTAGCATAATACGGTTAGCCTATGAGACTGCTGGACAGCAGCCTCCTGAAAGAATTACAGCACATTCTACTAGAGCTGTGGCTTCCACTTGGGCCTTTAAGAATGAGGCTTCTGTTGAACAGATTTGCAAGGCTGCAACTTGGTCTTCTCTTCATACTTTTTCCAAATTTTACAAATTTGACACTTTTGCTTCTTCGGAGGCTGTTTTTGGGAGAAAGGTTCTTCAGGCAGTGGTTCCTTCCGTATAAAGAGCCTGCCTGTCCCTCCCGTCATCCGTGTACTTTAGCTTTGGTATTGGTATCCCATAAGTAATGGATGATCCGTGGACTGGATACACTTAACAAGAGAAAACATAATTTATGCTTACCTGATAAATTTATTTCTCTTGTAGTGTATCCAGTCCACGGCCCGCCCTGTCACTTTAAGGCAGGTAATTTTTCCATTAAACTACAGTCACCACTGCACCCTATGGTTTTCCTTTCTCTGCATGTTTTCGGTCGAATGACTGGTAATGGCAGTTAGGGGAGGAGCTATATAGCAGCTCTGCTGGGTGAATCCTCTCGCACTTCCTGTTGGGGAGGAGTTAATATCCCATAAGTAATGGATGATCCGTGGACTGGATACACTACAAGAGAAATAAATTTATCAGGTAAGCATAAATTATGTTTCTCTTGTTAAGTGTATCCAGTCCACGGATCATCCATTACTTATGGGATATTAACTCCTCCCCAACAGGAAGTGCAAGAGGATTCACCCAGCAGAGCTGCTATATAGCTCCTCCCCTAACTGCCATTACCAGTCATTCTCTTGCACCCAACAAATAGATAGGATGTGTGAGAGGACTGTGGTGATTATACTTAGTTTCATACCTTCAATCAAAAGTTTGTTATTTTATAATAGCACCGGAGTGTGTTATTCCTTCTCTGGTAGAATTTGAAGAAGAATCTACCTGAGTTTTTCTATGATTTTAGCCGGAGTAGTTAAGATCATATTGCTGTTTCTCGGCCATCTGAGGAGAGGTAAACTTCAGATCAGGGGACAGCGGGCAGATTAATCTGCAAAGAGGTATGTAGCAGCTTATTATTTTCTGACAATGGAATTGATGAGAAAATTCTGCCATACCGATATAATGTAAACTCAGCCTTAAATGCAGTAGCAGCAACTGGTATCAGGCTGTCATGTATGTATATTTTACACTTCAGTATTCTGGGGAATGGCACTTCACTGGAATTATACTGTATGCATAAAACTTTAGCCTAATTTGCAGGGACTAGCAACAGGCTTTTTAATAACACTCAATTTATTAATGTTAAACGTTTTTTGCTGGCATGTAAAATCGTTTAATTTTCTGAGGTACTGGGTGAAAAAATGTTTTGGGCACTATTTTTTTCCACTTGGCAGTCGTTTTATTTAATTTATGACAGTTTACTGATCTCTCTCACTGTTATGTGTGAGGGGGAGGGGCCTTTTTTGGGCTTTTGCTACGCATCAAAAAATTCAGTCAGAAGTTTATTGTCTTCCCTGCATGATCCGGTTCATCTCTACAGAACTCAGGGGTCTTCAAAACTTGTTTTGAGGGAGGTAATCACTCACAGCAGAGCTGTGAGATTGTAGTTGACTGTGATAAAAAAACGTTTATTTCTGTATTTTTTTTTTTTTTTCTGCTATCAGGGTTAGTTATCCTTTGCTAATGGGAGCAATCCTTTGCTAAAATTGTGTTTTTTACAAAGATTTGATGCTATAACTTTTCAGTTTATTAATTTTCAACTGTCATAACTTTTTCTGTGCTTCTTATAGGCACAGTACGTTTTCATATTATAGTAAATTACTTGAAAAGTATTTCCAAGTTGCTAGTTTATTTGCTAGTGTGTTAAACATGTCTGATTCAGAGGAAGATATCTGTGCTATATGTGCTAAAGCCAAAGTGGAGCCCAATAGAAATTTATGTACTAACTGTATTGATGCTACTTTAAATAAAAGTCAATCTGTACAAATTGAACATATTTCACCAAACAACGAGGGGAGAGTTATGCCGACTAACTCGCCTCACGTGTCAGTACCTGCATCTCCCGCTCGGGAGGTGCGTGATATTGTAGCGCCGAGTACATCTGGGCGGCCATTACAAATCACATTACAGGATATGGCTACTGTTATGACTGAAGTTTTGGCTAAATTACCAGAACTAAGAGGTAAGCGTGATCACTCTGGGGTGAGAACAGAGTGCGCTGATAATATTAGGGCCATGTCAGACACTGCGTCACAATTTGCAGAACATGAGGACGGAGAGCTTCATTCTGCGGGTGACGGTTCTGATCCAAACAAACTGGATTCAGATATTTCAAATTTTAAATTTAAGCTGGAAAACCTCCGTGTATTACTAGGGGAGGTGTTAGCGGCTCTGAATGATTGTAACACAGTTGCAATACCAGAGAAAATGTGTAAGTTGGATAAATATTTTGCGGTACCGGCGAGTACTGACGTTTTTCCTATACCTAAGAGACTTACTGAAATTGTTACTAAGGAGTGGGATAGACCCGGTGTGCCGTTCTCACCCCCTCCGATATTTAGAAAGATGTTTCCAATAGACGCCACCACACGGGACTTATGGCAAACGGTCCCTAAGGTGGAGGGAGCAGTTTCTACTTTAGCTAAGCGTACCACTATCCCGGTGGAGGATAGCTGTGCCTTTTCAGATCCAATGGATAAAAAGTTAGAGGGTTACCTTAAGAAAATGTTTGTTCAACAAGGTTTTATATTGCAACCTCTTGCATGCATTGCGCCTGTCACGGCTGCAGCAGCATTTTGGTTTGAGTCTCTGGAAGAGACACTTGAATCAGCTCCATTAGATGAGATTACACACAAGCTTAAAGCCCTTAAGTTAGCTAACTCATTTATTTCAGATGCCGTAGTACATTTAACTAAACTTACGGCTAAGAATTCCGGATTCGCCATTCAGGCACGCAGAGCACTGTGGCTAAAATCCTGGTCAGCTGACGTTACTTCTAAATCTAAATTGCTTAATATACCTTTCAAAGGGCAGACCTTATTCGGGCCCGGGTTGAAAGAAATTATCGCTGACATTACAGGAGGTAAAGGCCATGCCCTGCCTCAAGACAGAGCCAAACCTAAGGCTAGACAGTCTAATTTTCGTTCCTTTCGTAATTTCAAAGCAGGAGCAGCATCAACTTCCTCTGCACCAAAACAGGAAGGAGCTGTTGCTCGCTACAGACAAGGCTGGAGACCTAACCAGTCCTGGAACAAGGGCAAGCAGGCCAGGAAACCTGCTGCTGCCCCTAAGACAGCATGAATCGAGGGCCCCCGATCCGGGAACGGATCTAGTGGGGGGCAGACTTTCTCTCTTCGCCCAGGCTTGGGCAAGAGATGTCCAGGATCCCTGGGCGTTAGAGATCATATCTCAGGGATACCTTCTAGACTTCAAATTCTCTCCCCCAAGAGGGAGATTTCATCTGTCAAGGTTGTCAACAAACCAAATAAAGAAAGAGGCGTTTCTACGCTGCGTACAAGATCTTTTATTAATGGGAGTGATCCATCCGGTTCCGCGGTCGGAACAAGGACAAGGGTTTTACTCAAATCTGTTTGTGGTTCCCAAAAAAGAGGGAACTTTCAGGCCAATCTTGGATTTAAAGATCCTAAACAAATTCCTAAGAGTTCCATCGTTCAAAATGGAAACTATTCGGACAATTTTACCCATGATCCAAAAGGGTCAGTACATGACCACAGTGGATTTAAAGGATGCTTACCTTCACATACCGATTCACAAAGATCATTACCGGTATCTAAGGTTTGCCTTTCTAGACAGGCATTACCAGTTTGTAGCTCTTCCATTCGGATTGGCTACGGCTCCGAGAATCTTCACAAAGGTTCTGGGTGCTCTTCTGGCGGTACTAAGACCGCGAGGAATTGCGGTAGCTCCGTACCTAGACGACATTCTGATACAAGCTTCAAGCTTTCAAACTGCCAAGTCTCATACAGAGTTAGTACTGGCATTTCTAAGGTCGCATGGATGGAAGGTGAACGAAAAGAAGAGTTCTCTCTTTCCACTCACAAGAGTTCCCTTCTTGAGGACTCTTATAGATTCTGTAGAAATGAAGATTTACCTGACAGAAGACAGGTTAACAAAGCTTCAAAATGCATGCCGTGTCCTTCATTCCATTCAACACCCGTCAGTAGCTCAATGCATGGAGGTGATCGGCTTAATGGTAGCAGCAATGGACATAGTACCCTTTGCACGCCTACATCTCAGACCGCTGCAATTGTGCATGCTAAGTCAGTGGAATGGGGATTACTCAGACTTGTCCCCTACTCTGAATCTGGATCAAGAGACCAGAAATTCTCTTCTATGGTGGCTTTCTCGGCCACATCTGTCCAGGGGGATGCCATTCAGCAGGCCGGACTGGACAATTGTAACAACAGACGCCAGCCTACTAGGTTGGGGCGCTGTCTGGAATTCTCTGAAGGCTCAGGGACAATGGAATCAGGAGGAGAGTCTCCTACCAATAAACATTCTGGAATTGAGAGCAGTTCTCAATGCCCTTCTGGCTTGGCCCCAGTTAACAACTCGGGGGTTCATCAGGTTTCAGTCGGACAACATCACGACTGTAGCTTACATCAACCATCAGGGAGGGACAAGAAGCTCCCTAGCAATGATGGAAGTATCAAAGATAATTCGCTGGGCAGAGTCTCACTCTTGCCACCTGTCAGCAATCCACATCCCGGGAGTGGAGAACTGGGAGGCGGATTTCTTAAGTCGTCAGACTTTTCATCCGGGGGAGTGGGAACTTCATCCGGAGGTCTTTGCCCAAATACTTCGACGTTGGGGCAAACCAGAGATAGATCTCATGGCGTCTCGACAGAACGCCAAGCTTCCTCGTTACGGGTCCAGATCCAGGGATCCGGGAGCGGTTCTGATAGATGCTTTGACAGCACCTTGGACCTTCGGGATGGCTTATGTGTTTCCACCCTTCCCGATGCTTCCTCGATTGATTGCCAGAATCAAACAGGAGAGAGCATCAGTGATTCTAATAGCGCCTGCATGGCCACGCAGGACTTGGTATGCAGATCTAGTGGACATGTCATCCTGTCCACCTTGGTCGCTACCTCTGAAACAGGACCTTCTGATCCAGGGTCCCTTCAAACATCAAAATCTAATTTCTCTGAAGCTGACTGCTTAGAAATTGAACGCTTGATTTTATCAAAACGTGGTTTTTCTGAGTCAGTTATTGATACCTTAATACAGGCTAGGAAGCCTGTTACCAGAAAGATTTACCATAAGATATGGCGCAAATACTTATATTGGTGCGAATCCAAGAGTTACTCATGGAGTAAGGTTAGGATTCCGAGGATATTGTCTTTTCTACAAGAAGGTTTAGAAAAGGGTTTATCCGCTAGTTCCTTAAAGGGACAGATTTCAGCTCTGTCCATTCTTTTACACAAACGTCTGTCAGAAGTTCCGGACGTTCAAGCTTTTTGTCAGGCTTTAGCTAGGATCAAGCCTGTGTTTAAAACTGTTGCTCCACCATGGAGTTTGAACTTAGTTTTTAATGTTTTACAGGGGGTTCCGTTTGAACCCCTTCATTCCATTGATATCAAGTTGTTATCTTGGAAAGTTCTGTTTTTAATGGCGATTTCCTCGGCTCGAAGAGTCTCTGAGTTATCTGCCTTACATTGTGATTCTCCTTATCTGATTTTTCATTCAGACAAGGTAGTTCTGCGTACTAAACCTGGGTTCCTACCTAAGGTGGTCACTAACAGGAATATCAATCAAGAGATTGTGGTTCCATCTTTGTGTCCTAATCCTTCTTCGAAAAAGGAACGTCTGCTACACAATCTAGATGTAGTCCGTGCCCTGAAATTTTATCTACAGGCAACTAAGGATTTTCGACAAACGTCTTCCCTGTTTGTCGTTTATTCTGGTCAGAGGAGAGGTCAAAAAGCTTCGGCTACCTCTCTCTCTCCTTTTGGCTTCGTAGCATAATACGGTTAGCCTATGAGACTGCTGGACAGCAGCCTCCTGAAAGAATTACAGCACATTCTACTAGAGCTGTGGCTTCCACTTGGGCCTTTAAGAATGAGGCTTCTGTTGAACAGATTTGCAAGGCTGCAACTTGGTCTTCTCTTCATACTTTTTCCAAATTTTACAAATTTGACACTTTTGCTTCTTCGGAGGCTGTTTTTGGGAGAAAGGTTCTTCAGGCAGTGGTTCCTTCCGTATAAAGAGCCTGCCTGTCCCTCCCGTCATCCGTGTACTTTAGCTTTGGTATTGGTATCCCATAAGTAATGGATGATCCGTGGACTGGATACACTTAACAAGAGAAAACATAATTTATGCTTACCTGATAAATTTATTTCTCTTGTAGTGTATCCAGTCCACGGCCCGCCCTGTCACTTTAAGGCAGGTAATTTTTCCATTAAACTACAGTCACCACTGCACCCTATGGTTTTCCTTTCTCTGCATGTTTTCGGTCGAATGACTGGTAATGGCAGTTAGGGGAGGAGCTATATAGCAGCTCTGCTGGGTGAATCCTCTCGCACTTCCTGTTGGGGAGGAGTTAATATCCCATAAGTAATGGATGATCCGTGGACTGGATACACTACAAGAGAAATAAATTTATCAGGTAAGCATAAATTATGTTTTTTCTCTTTCTCTTTTTTTCTCTTTCTCTTTTTTTCTCTTTCTCTTTTTTTCTCTTTCTCTTTTTTTCTCTTTCTCTTTTTTTCTCTCTCTCTCTCTCTCTCTCTCTTTCTTTCTCTTTCTTTCTCTTTATCTCTCTCTTTTTCTCTCTCTCTCTTTTTCTCTCTCTCTCTCTCTTTTTCTCTCTCTCTCTCTCTCTCTTTTTCTCTCTCTCTCTCTTTTTCTCTCTCTCTCTCTTTTTCTCTCTCTTTTTCTCTCTCTTTTTCTCTCTCTCTCTCTCTTTTTCTCTCTCTCTCTCTTTTTCTCTCTCTTTTTCTCTCTCTTTTTCTCTCTCTTTTTCTCTCTCTTTTTCTCTCTCTTTTTCTCTCTCTTTTTCTCTCTCTTTTTCTCTCTCTTTTTCTCTCTCTTTTTCTCTCTCTTTTTCTCTCTCTTTTTCTCTCTCTTTTTCTCTCTCTTTTTCTCTCTCTTTTTCTCTCTCTTTATCTCTCTCTTTTGCGCAAATAATGTAAGTTGCTTGTAGCGCATGCACATTTTAATAAGATGAGTGTTCCGAGCAGGGCAGCGTACAGACCTTTACGTGGGGCGCATAGTGAGGCTCTGATTGGCTAGAACAGATGCCACTCAAAGAAGGAGCTTTAAAAATCTTAGAGGCTGAATTCAATACGGTAACGTAACGTAGCAGGAATAAAAGTAACATTATTCAGTGTGCTGATGAATTCACTAAAACAAAAAAATGGATATCTATATACTAGTTAGGATAAGACCTTTTGCAAATATGTGTTGCACTGTGGCCAAATTTACCATCCTGAGGACTGCAATTGAGAAACACACTGTTTTAGAGAGTAACAGTAGTGTATAGGCACTTTACTGGAAGTGATACATGAAACTGTATTACTTCCACATCACTTCAAAAACTGTTAAAGTGATATCAAACATTAACTAATGCTAAATGTAATTATGTATTCAAACCAAACGTATTCAAAGTATTTTTAAAAATTATATTAGTTTTAAGTATTGAAGATGTTAGTGTGAAGTATTAGTTTCTAACAAGAACTTTAGTTTCTATAAAGTAATGAGTGCTGCCCTGTGAAAACCTACATTTTTATTTTATGTATCTCTTCTGCAGAGGGCAATTAGGGGCATATATAAAACCCTTCATCACACATTATTTTTCTGTTTTATATCTGCACCTAATTTGTTTTTTCTCTGAACGTATAGATAAAGGGGCTCCAACATTGCAACACTCATTACTTTTATAGAAAGTCTAGATTTTACAACCAACAAATTTAATATTTTATAATAATATCATTTGACCCAGCGTTATTGTGTAAAACATTATTTCTTCTATAAAGGTAAGACGAGTCCACGGATTCATCCTTTACTTGTGGGATATTATCCTTCCCTACAGGAAGTGGCACAGAGCTGTCTATATAGCTCCACCCCCCAGTCATTCTCTTTGCCTACTCGAAGTACTAGGAAGGGTAAAGTGAAAGAGGTGATAAAATATTAGTTTTTAATTTCTTCAAGCAAGAGTTTGTTATTTTAAATGGTACCGGTGTGTACTATTTACTCTCAGGCAGCAGATGGATGAAGACTGCTGCCTGTAGGATGATGATCTTAGCATTTGTAACTAAGGTCCATTGCTGTTCCCACAGAGGCTGAGGAGTACAGGAAACTTCAGTGTGAGGAACGGTTTCATGCTATGCAGCAATGAGGTATGTTCAGTCATATTTTTCTGGAGAGACTGTGTATTTCAGAAAGGCTGACATTATACCCAGGAGGGTAAGGGTAAGCAGTAATCCTAGAGCTAAAAGAAGGGCATTACTTAGCTTGCATATGGGGCCAATTACTAATATGGTTGACACTGAATGACAAATGTTTGTGAGCAAACGCTTTTTTGTTGATTTGGGAGTGCTTTAACGTTTTTGTGGGCAATAAACGTTTTTGGGCAATTTTATTAGGGCACACATGGCTTAATTTTCTGGTCTTAGAACCCACATGGCTAGTTATAACCGCTCTGGTGCGGTTCTTTAAGGCTGAGGAAACATTGAGTGAGATGGGCGGGGCCTATTTTCACGCCTCAGATGCGCAGCTAGTTTTGTCAGTAAGCAGCAAGCTCTAACTCCTGAGGGCCCTGGTGTATGTTTTGGGCCAAATCGAAGCTTTTACCCCACACTTTCGATCCTTGAGGGCAGGTAGGGCCACAGCAGGGCTGTGGCAAGGTGCTGAGAGGGTTTTTTTTTCGGGATCTGGGCCTATTTTCGATCCGGTTTGGAAATTAAGGGGTTAATTGTTAAAAAAATGTGTGGTGCAATCTTAACTACCTATAGTGTGTCTACATACAAAATTTTGAAAAAATTGGTGCATGTGTAGGCTGTTTTTTTTTTTTTTTTTTTTTTTTTTTTTAAACAAGCTTTATTGAAGTGTAAAGGTTACATTAACAAAGTCGGGTATAATAACAAATTGACAAAAAGTATAATACATGAATAAAGCAATGAAGAATCTATGCAATTTGAGTCAATGCCCATAAAGATTGTACACTTCAGAATGATGTAAACATCATGCTCCTTGACACACAGCAGGAGCATGAGAAATTAGAAGAGAGCTTTTTCGGTTATTGAACGGTTAGAGATATACAGAGGGAGAGAGAAGGTAGAAAGGAGGGGGGGATATGATGGGGAGGGGGGGGGGGGAAGTGGAGAAGAAAAAAAAAAAAAATTATGAGTATTAATCAGAATATTCTTTTTCTTTTGTGGGTAGTATGCCCTATCAGTGGGGTATTTAATTAAATAGTGCCCTGCCACAGTGCTCGCATGAGCTCATATTCGTCTATCTTATGGTTTTTAAGGTAAAAGTATCTTTCCATTAGTAACACTTCCTCGACTTGCGAGTGCCACTCTTCTAGTGTAGGAGGGTTTTGTTTCTTCCATTTTTTAGGAATCAATTTTTTCGCACTAGTAAGCATAATTAGCAGTAAGGCGAGGTGTGTTCTGCTTTGTGTTTTAGGGAGTTCTAAAAACAGTAGAGCCTCAGGAGTTTTTAGAAGAGGGATATTAAGGATTTCAGCCATTTTATCGAAAATTTCTGACCAAAAGGGCGTTATAATTGGGCAAGACCACCATATGTGGAGTAGGGAGCCGTTTCCTCCGCACCCTCTCCAACACATGTGGCTAGCTGTTGGAAATATCTTATGGAGTCGGACTGGGGTCAAGTACCATCTGCTCAAGAGCTTGATGTGGAGCTCTTGAATGGTTGACGATACAGACGATTTTTTAGTTAAGCTAAAAGCTTTTAGCCATAGTTGCTCATCAATATCTATTCCTAGGTCGGTGTTCCATTGTGTGACATAGGACGGTAGTGTGTCTGTGTTCTGAGAGGAGATTAGTTTGTATAGGAGAGATATTAGATGTTTTGGTAGGGAGTCCCCTGAACACAGTTTCTCAAAAGGGGTAAGAGACCTGCCCAGGTCCTGTTTCTGTCTGTGGCCGGATATAAAGTGTACTAGCTGGTTGTAGTGTAGCCAGGAGGAGAAGACCTTGGGGTGAGCTTCCCTAATCGTATCATGTGGGATTATTTTCCCGTTCTCGACTACTCCATGAACCGTGCCCCCCTTGAGTTTATATGGTGCGGATCTAAAAAATCCTATTTTGTGATTAGGAATTTCAGGATTTTCAAGGATTGGTGTTAAGGGGGAATGTTTTGAGGAAATGTGGGTGGAGGTTGCTACGGTTGAGTCCCAAATGTTAAATATTTCTGCTAAAAGATGGTAATTCTTAATTATACTAGGCCTTTGGGAGGGGGGAAGCCATGCTAAAGTGCTTACATTATTTGTTTTGAGGATTTGCCTGTCTAGCTCTATCCAGGCTTTATGCTTTTCGTTTTGTGCCCATTCTACTATCTTTTGAAGACTAATCACTTTTTTGTATAGGGAGATGTCGGGGACCCCGAGCCCACCTTTGTCCCTTGGTAGGTACATAGTGCGTCTAGGGATTCTAGGCTTGGTGTCTGCCCATATGTACTGTTCTATAATTTTTTGTAGTTGAGGAATAAATCCCTTAGGAAGAGTGATAGGCAGGGTCTGAAGGAGATAGAGGATACGAGGAAGGATATTCATTTTAATGACCCCTATTCTGCCTAGCCAAGATGTATATTTGCTTTTCCAAGAGGAGAGATCTGCTGAGATTGCGTTCCTAAGGGTGACGTAATTGTATTTAAATAAATCGGAAGGTTCTGAGGTTAAGTAGATGCCTAGGTATTTTAATTTAGATTTAGCTAAAGGAATATGGTGTATCATTTGTATAGAATGTATGATCTTGGGGCAAGTGTTGATGTTCAATATTTCAGATTTATGTAGATTCAGGGAGAAGCCTGAGGCTTTGCCATATTCCTTAAGGACGTCAAGGAGTGCAGGGAGGGATTCAGAGGCGTTTGTTAAGGTGTAAAGGACGTCGTCAGCATAGAGTGCTTGCTTGTATTCTGTGTCTCCTACTTTAATACCTGTGATATGGGGGGAGGCCCTGACGATACTGGCTAAGACTTCTATTGAAAGGGCGAATAGTAAAGGGGATAGAGGGCAGCCTTGTCTGGTACCATTTTTAATATCAAAAGAGTCTGACAACGTGCCGTTAATCCTAATTTTAGCGTTAGGGTTAGAATAAAGGGAAAAAACTAAATTTAGAAAGGGTCTACCAAATCCCATTCGTCCCATTACCTGACGCAGGAAGGCCCAGTTCACTCTGTCAAAGGCCTTCTCTGCGTCTGTGGAGAAAAGCACTAGGGGAAGACCTGAGACCTTAGCGTGATTAATTAGCTGTGTGACTTTGATAGTGTTGTCCCTGGCCTCACGTCCAGGGACAAAGCCTACTTGGTCATTGCCTATTAGATCAGGCAAGTATTTATTTAGTCTGGTCGCTAGGATCTTCGCGAAAAGCTTAATGTCAGAATTAATGAGTGAGATAGGTCGAAAGTGGCTGGGGCGGTCTGGGGTCTTTCCCGGTTTGGGAATTACCGTTATGTGTGCTTCCAGGAGGATCCGGGATAGACGAGGGTCCTCTCTAAGGTCGTTAAATAAATCTAGGAGTGGACCTGCTAAGATCTCTTTGAATTTTTTGTAATAAGCTGACGTGAATCCGTCTGGGCCGGGGCTTTTACCATTCGGGCAATTTTTAATGGCTAAGAAAAGTTCTTCAACGGTTATCGGGGAATCTAGAAATTTGGAGTCCTCCGTAGATAGAGAAGGGAGGTCTACTTTATTTAAATATGCATTTATAACCTTTTCATGTTGGGGACCTTCTATCAAGTGGTTTGGGTCAGAGGGATAGTTATGTATATTGTATAGAGAGTGATAATAACCACGGAATTCTGAGGCTATTTGGTCGCTGCTGCACAGCAAGCGGTCGTTAGTAGTTTTTACTGAGTGAATGTATGAGCTGAGCTGTCGTTTTTTAAGGGTTCTGGCAAGGATGCGACCTGGTTTGTTTCCTCCTTCATAGTATTGTTGTTTTAAGTGAAGAGCAATTTTTTGGTGCGCTTCTGATAGATGTTTATGAAAAGCGGTTCTTGTTTCTTTTAAGAGAGTGCAAGTAGATAAACATGAGGGGTCTGCTTTGTGCTTAATTTCTAGTGTATTGATTTTAGTTTGTAAGTCATTGTATGTGGTTCTATATTGTCTGTTAAGGAAGGCCTTATGTTTGATCATAGCACCTCTAACAACACTTTTGTGGGCTTCCCAAATAATGGCGTGGGAAGAGGGAGGGGTAGCATTAATCTCAAAGTATTCTGACATCGTTTTAAGTATGTCTTTATAGATTAAAGGGTTGTCTAAGATAGAGTCATCCATTCTCCATGTTTTTTGCATGAATGGTATGTCTGGCCACAGTATTGAGCAAGAGACCGGGGCATGGTCTGACCAGGTGATATGATCAATGTTAGAGTGGTGTGTGAGAGAAAGTCCACAGGAGTCGGTGTAAATGTAGTCAATCCTGGAGTAACTATTGTGTGGGGCTGAGTAGAAAGAGTAATCTTTGGAAGTTGGGTGTAGAGTACGCCAGATGTCATGTAGTGTTAGTTTTTGGAGTGAGTCGTTTACTTGTGTGATTGTAGAGAGAGGAGTGGAGGAAACCCCACGTGATGTGTCAATTACGGGGTCTGCGACAATATTGAAGTCTCCACCTAAATAGGTGATACCTCTAGAAAGTTCCATGAGGAGGTCTAAGGTCTTTTTGAAAAATATATCCTGGCCGTGGTTAGGAGAGTATATTGAAGCTAAGGTGATTTGGTGACCATATAGTGTACCTATAAGGATAAGGTATCTGCCGTTTGGGTCTTTCTCGATATGTGACACTTTGAAAGGAACTGTTTTGTGAAAAATGATACCTACTCCTCCTTTCTTGGTTTGACCAGAGGCAAAAAAAGCTAATGGGAATTGGGAGTTGTACCATTTGGGTTCCTTGCCTTTTTTAAAGTGTGTTTCCTGCAACAGGATTATGTGACTTTGAATCTTGTTTAGTTCTCTAAGCGCAATAGAGCGCTTACCCGGGTTATTCAATCCTTTAGCATTTATGGTAGTAAGATTGATCGAGTGATCAAAAAACCTTTTAGATTTTTGGCTCGTAGCCATGATAGGCAATAAAATAAAAAAAAAAATAAATAAAAAAAAAAAAAAAAAAAAAAAAAAAAAAGAAAAGAAGGGGGGGAAGTTAGGGTAGGGGGAGGTTACTAGAAGGGGAATATGAGATAGTAGGGGAGAGTGAAGGTGGTGGGAATAGGAGAGTAAGAGTTATGGGAAAGGTATAGTATTAGAGGATAGAGTAAACACAGAGAGTGGATCACTCTAGAGGAAACTTCTATATACAAAAAAAGAAAAAGAAAACTGTGCTTTGGTTAGGGGAAAAGCCCCTTTACTGATGTAAGTTGTAGTAAGAAAAAAGTATACTCATAGCATAACATTATGTTAGAGCTGTCCAGTTAAAGTGGAGAGATGTAGTTTGTTAGGAAGCGAAGTCTTATGTCCTAGGTCTGTCAATTAGTCAGCAGTGTCAAATGTAGTGGTTGTCAAGGTGTCTGTCTGACAAAGCAGGTTTTAAGTAGGTGTGCAGTTGGTTAGGATATAAAATCGTTTAGGAAGGAACCACATGAGTTTATTGAATGATATCTTATTTGCATACTATGTGGATAATAGTGTATGTACACCAAGGGTGTTGCCCTATATAGTGTTCTAGTAATATGCATTTATTTGCTAGTGGATAATTGGTATGTTTACGTGTATCGTCTGTAAAGACTGTGTTTAATTAGGAGGGCAAGGTGTATTCTGGTTACTGTTTTTTGTGCATGAAAGTAGTCTGTCTGTGTCAGAGGAGAAAGAGTGTCTATAACAGTCCTATGCAGATAAGACAATTAATTTTAAAGACAATACATACAGTTATGCATAATTCTTAAATGTAAACATTTCAACTCGTGGGGGAGCACTTGCAGCGGAATATGCAAATATTTACAGAGAAAGTGGGATAGGGAAACAACTGGGTGAACAGGCTGCTATGAGCTGCAATATTTAGAACAGATTAGGTGAAGGAGTCAGCCTAAATGGATCAAAAATAAAATGTCCATCATCGTTTCAATGTTAAAAGTCTTTGATTTACGGATTGAAGAGCTAGACACAACACCTGTAAATTTTATATTAGATTATAAAGGGCGGGGTAAAACTTACATCTTAACGCAAATAAAGAGTATAAAAACATATGTAACGTTTATGAAAATAAGTTAACAATCACAACATTTTCATGAGTTCAAAAAGGATATTTTTCAGTAAAGTAATGAGAAAAAACAAGGAACAATAAGCCTGTGCTTAGAGAGTCCAGCAGTACTTTACCCTTATAAGTCACTTTCAGGGCGATCAATTGGAGAACGGGTGAGCTGAGGTTGTCTTCCTGGTTGAGGTTCTTTGGTGGTAGGAGCCGGAATGGCCAAGTTATCAAAAAACTCAGTGTGGTCCATCTCTGGCCTGAAGATGAAAGTTTTGTTGTTGTTGGTAGCGATAATTGAGACTGGGAAGCCCCATCTGTATGGGATTCTGTGGTTTCGTAAAACAGATGTGATATGGTTTAAGTCTCTTCTTTTTTGAAGGGTCGCTGGAGAAAGGTCAGAGAAAACCTGGATTTCTTCGCCTGCATGTGTGAGTGGTGATTTCTTACGGGCTCCTTGAAGAAGGTCTTCCTTATCTTTATAGCTCAAGAATCTGACTATAATGTCTCTCGGGGGCGCTTTATTTGGTGGTTTAGGCCTGAGGGCCCTGTGGGCCCTTTCTATGGGAATGTCAGGTGATGAAGGAGAGTCTTTGATGATGCGAAACAAGGCTTGTAAATAACCTTCTATGCTCTGTGGGTGGACTGTTTCAGATACCCCGCGGAACCGCAAGTTGTTCCTGCGGCCCCGGTTATCTAAATCTTCCATTTTATCATTCAAAAATTGTAGGTTGTCAGCATGGTTTTGGAGATCAACAGTATGTTGCGCCCCCAGTTTTGCGTTGTCTTGAGAGGTTTTTTCAATCTTCAGGACTCTAGTTTCTAGTGCGGAAAAGTCCTTTCTGAGATCACCAAAGAGGCTCCTCATTTCTGTCAATACCCCCTGGATGTCCTCCTTAGAGGATAAATGATTAATGTCATCTTTAGTAACGAATTGGGGGTTAGATTCAGCGTGATATGGGATAGAGGGTGCTGGAGGGTCTTGAGGGTTGTCCATGGTAATGTCAGGGGCCTCTTTTGTGTGGTCCAGGGGTCTCAGGTAATGGCTCATAGACTTGGGGGCAGTTATCTTTTCTGCTTTATTGTTCTTTTTGATAGGCATGCCCCTGCAAGTATATGCTTATTTAAGCAAAGTTTCTCTTTTTTAGATTTAATGCGTAGGTCTTGTTAAGTGCCCTGTTATTCATACATTTATTCCTTATTTGCGCCCTGTGATAACTTTTAGGGAATAAGATGTGGTAAACCCCGGACCGCAAAATAGTAGGTAAATAAGGGAGAGTCCCCTTAACGATGTGTATGCCGTATGGGCCGTGATGCTTTACTTTTTGAGTTAGGCCTCGTTCTGTTTTAGTGGTGTGAAGATGGCGTGTGGTCTTTGGCAGGGCGCCTGAATATAGACAGCTTACCCGTTCCGGTTCTCTCTTCGTGAGGCCTTGTATGCTCTCTGAGGTGTTGCGGAGACCGCTGTGTCAGGGCCACTGTTTTGTGCACGTTTCTCTGCCGGACCTGTTGAGAGGTAAGATCCGGATGCTTAAGTTGCCGGAGACGGCCCAAAGTGTTTTCGGGACCCGAGTGGCGTAGCTGCTTCAATTCCACAGTCAGGTTAGTGCTGTGTCTCCGGTTCAGGTCGGTGCTTTGCGCTGGAGCTTGCGGGTCTAGGATTGTACCTGAGTTCGCCGGGAAGCTTCTTTAAGATGTATGAGAGGTCCGGTATAGTCTTATGGGAGCGTTGAGCGATTTGAAGGGGTATTCTCCTAAATAGGCGCCATTTGTAGACGGGCTAAGGAGTGGCGGGGTGATTATAATAAGCTCAAAGTTCCTAGGGCTAAAATATTTCAGTTGTGAAGATGTTCTGTTAAGCTGGATCAGTCATCTCAAAATTAGGGTTTTTATAGAGTGCTTTTAAGCTATTTAGAGCGTATTTATCAGTATAAGAGGCAGGAGCCTTTCTAATGTGTGACCATCTTCCAGCGTGGTCAAGCTCCGCCTCGTGTAGGCTGTTTTGAAGAACGTGTATGCTTTTTTTCTCTTAAAGGTACAGTACCGTTTTAAGTGTTATTTTTTTCACTAAATAAAGTGTTTTCATGCTTGTTTGTAGTCATTACTAGCCTGTTCAACATGTCTGACATTGAGGAAAGTCAATGTTCAATATGTTTAGAAGCCATTGTGGAACCTCCACTTAGAATGTGTCCCTCATGCACTGAAAGGTCAATAAATTGCAAAGAACATATTTTAGCTACTAAAAGTATGTTGCAGGATGATTCTCAGTCAGAAGGGAATCAAGTTATGCCATCTAATTCTCCCCAAGTGTCACAACCATTAACGCCTGCACAAGCGACGCCAAGTACTTCTAGTGCGTCTAATTCTTTCACCCTGCAAGATATGGCCACAGTTATGAATTCTACCGTCACAGAGGTTTTATCTAAGCTGCCTGGGTTGCAGGGGAAGCGCAGCAGGTCTGGTGTGAGAACAAACGCTGAGCCTTCTGACGCTTTATTAGCCATATCCGATGTACTCTCACAATGTTCTGAAGTGAGGGATTTGCTGGCTGAGGGAGAGATTTCTGACTTAGGAAATATGTTCCCTCAGACAGATTCTGATATAACGGCTTTTAAATTTAAACTAGAACACCTCCGCTTATTGCTCAGGGAGGTTTTAGCGACTCTGGATGATTGTGACCCTATTGTAGTTCCAGAGAAATTGTGTAAAATGGACAGATTCCTAGAGGTTCCTGCCTACACTGATGTTTTTCCGGTCCCTAAGAGGATTTCGGAAATTGTTACTAAGGAGTGGGATAGACCAGGTATTCCGTTCGCTCCCCCTCCTACTTTTAAGAAAATGTTTCCCATATCAGACGCCGTGTGGGACTCGTGGCAGACGGTCCCTAAGGTGGAGGGAGCTATTTCTACCCTGGCTAAGCGTACAACTATACCTATTGAGGACAGTTGTGCTTTCAAAGATCCTATGGATAAAAAATTAGAGGGTCTCCTGAAGAAAATATTTGTTCAACAAGGTTTTCTTCTCCAACCTATATCGTGCATTGTTCCTGTAACTACTGCAGCGTCCTTTTGGTTCGAGGCTCTGGAAGAGGCTCTTCAGGTTGAGACTCCATTAGAGGATATTCTGGATAGAATTAGGGCTCTCAAGCTAGCTAATTCTTTCATTACAGATGCCGCTTTTCAATTGGCTAAATTAGCGGCGAAGAATTCAGGTTTTGCCATTTTAGAGCGTTATGGCTTAAGTCCTGGTCTGCTGAAAAGAGATCATTTCAGACATCACTGGAGGGAAAGGCCATGCCCTTTCTCAGGATAAGACGAATAAGATGAGGACCAAACAAAATCAATTTCCTTTCGAAACTTCAAAGGTGGTCCCTCTTCCTCTTCCCCTGCCGCAAAGCAAGAGGGGAATCTTGCTCAATCCAAGTCAGTCTGGAGACCTAACCAGACTTGGAACAAGGGTTAACAGGCCAAGAAGCCCGCTGCTGCCTCCAAGACAGCATGAAGGGGTAGCCCCCGATCCGGGACCGGATCTAGTAGGGGGTAGACTTTCTCTCTTCGCTCAGACTTGGGCAAGAGACGTTCAGGATTCCTGGGCTTTAGAAATAGTAACCCAGGGGTATCTTCTAGATTTCAAAGATTCTCCCCCAAGGGGGAGATTCCATCTTTCTCAATTGTCTGTAAACCAGACAAAAAGAGAGGCGTTCTTACGCTGTGTAGAAGACCTATATTCCATGGGAGTGATCTGCCCAGTTCCGGAAACAGAACAGGGGCAAGGGTTCTACTCCAATCTGTTTGTGGTTCCCAAAAAAGAGGGAACTTTCAGACCAATTTTGGATCTTAAGATCCTAAACAAGTTCCTCAGAGTCCCATCCTTCAAGATGGAGACCATTCGGACTATTTTGCCAATGATCCAGGAGGATCAATATATGACCACCGTGGACTTAAAGGATGCGTATCTACACATTCCTATCCACAAAGATCATTACCAGTTCCTCAGGTTCGCCTTTCTGGACAAGCATTACCAGTTTGTGGCTCTTCCCTTCTGGTTGGCCACGGCTCCCAGAATTTTCACAAAGGTGCTAGGGTCCCTTCTGGCGGTTCTAAGGCCGCGGGGCATAGCTGTGGCGCCTTATCTGGACGATATCTTAATCCAGGCGTCCGTCAACTTACCAACTAGCCAAGTCTCACACAGACATAGTGTTGGCTTTTCTAAGATCTCACGGGTGGAAGGTGAACGTAAAAAAGAGTTCACTTATGCCTCTCACAAGAGTTCCATTCCTGGGAACTCTGATAGATTTGGTGGACATGAAAAATTTTCTGACGGAGGTCAGGAAATCAAAAATTTTATCCATCTGCCGAGCTCTTCATTCCATTCCTCGGCCGTCAGTGGCTCAGTGTATGGAGGTAATCGGTTTAATGGTAGCGGCAATGGACATAGTTCCGTTTGCTCACTGCAACTTTGCATGCTCAAACAGTGGAATGGGGATTATGCAGATTTATCTCCTCAGTTAAATCTGGACCAAGAGACCAGAAACTCTCTTCTTTGGTGGTTGTCACAGGATCATCCGTCCTAGGGAATGTGCTTCCACAGGCCAGCGTGGGTCATAGTGACGACGGACGCCAGCCTATTGGGCTGGGGTGCAGTCTGGAATTCCCGGAAAGCACAGGGTTTGTTGACTCAGGAGGAGACTCTCCTCCCAATCAATATTCTAGAACTGAGAGCGATATTCAACACGCTTCAGGCGTGGCCTCAGCTGGCGTTGGCCAGATTCATAAGATTTCAGTCAGACAATATCACGACTGTAGCAAATATCAATCATCAGGGGGGAACAAAGAGTTCTCTAGCGATGATAGAGGTTACCAAAATAATAATTCGATGGGCAGAGACTCACTCTTGCCATCTATCAGCAATCCTATATCCCAGGAGTGGAGAACTGGGAAGCGGATTTTCTAAGTCGTTAGACTTTTCATCGGGAGTGGGAACTCCATCCGGAGGTGTTTGCACAATTGCTTCAGCAATGGGGCACACCAGAATTGGATCTCATGGCGTCTCGTCAGAATGCCAAACTTCCTCGTTACGGGTCCAGGTCAAGGGATCCTCAGGCAGTACTGATAGATGCTCTGGCAGTACCCTGGTCGTTCAACTTGGCTTATGTGTTTCCACCTTTTCCTCTCCTTCCTCGTTTGATTGCCAGAATCAAACAGGAGAGAGCTTCAGTGATTTTGATAGCACCTGCGTGGCCACGCAGGACTTGTTATGCAGACCTGGTGGACATGTCATCTCTTCCACCATGGACTCTGCCACTGAGACAGGACCTTCTGATTCAAGGTCCGTTCCAGCATCCAAATCTAGTTTCTCTGCGTCTGACTGCTTGGAGATTGAACGCTTGATCTTATCCAAGCGGGGGTTCTCCGAGTCGGTCATAGATACCTTGATTCAGGCTCGAAAGCCTGTCACCAGGAAAATTTATCATAAGATATGGCGTAAATATCTTTATTGGTGTGAATTCAATGGCTACTCATGGAGTAAGATCAGGAATCCTAGGATTTTGTCCTTTCTCCAAGAAGGATTGGATAAGGGGCTATCAGCTAGTTCCTTAAAGGGACAGATGTCTGCTTTATCAATTCTACTGCACAAACGTCTGGCAGATGTTCCAGACGTTCAGTCGTTATGTCAGGCTTTAGTTAGAATCAAGCCTGTGTTTAAACCTGTTGCTCCGCCATGGAGTTTGAATTTAGTTCTTAAGGTTCTTCAAGGGGTTCCGTTTTGAACCTATGCATTCCATAGATATTAAGCTGCTATCTTGGAAAGTTCTGTTTTTAGTTGCTATCTCTACGGCTCGAAGAGTTTCTGAACTATCTGCATTGCAATGCGACTCGCCTTATCTTGTTTTCCATGCTAAGGTGGTTCTGCGTACCAAACCTGGATTCCTTCCTAAGTTTGTTACTAATAAGAATATTAATCAGGAAATTGTTGTTCCTTCTCTGTGTCCTAATCCTTCCTCTAAGAAGGAGCGTCTATTGCACTACTTAGACGTGGTTCGTGCTTTAAAGTTTTACTTGCAAGCGACCAAAGATTTTCGTCAAACATCTTCTTTGTTTGTTGTCTATTCTGGAAAACGTAGAGGTCAAAAAGCTACGGCTACCTCTCTTGCCTTTTGGCTAAAAAGCATCATCCGTTTGGCATACGAGACTGCTGGACAGCAGCCTCCTGTAAGAATTACATCTCACTCTACTAGAGCGGTGGCTTCCACATGGGCTTTTAAAAATGATGCTTCTGTTGAACAGATTTGTAAGGCTGCGACTTGGTCTTCGCTTCATACCTTTTCCAAATGTTCCAAATTTGATACCTTTGCTTCTTCGGAGGCTGTTTTTGGGAGAAAAGTTCTTCAAGCAGTGGTGCCTTCGGTTTAACCATCTGTCTTGTCCCTCCAGTTCATCCGTGTCCTGTAGCTTTGGTATTGTATCCCACAAGTAAAGGATGAATCCATGGACTCGTCTTACCTTTATAGAAGAAAACTAAATTTATGCTTACCTGATAAATTGATTTCTTCTATGGTAAGACGAGTCCACGGCCCGTCCTGTCATTTTAAGACAGATTATATTTTTTTTATTTAAACTCAGTCACCTCTGCACCTTGTAGTTTCTCCTTTTTCTTCCTGTACCTTCGGTCGAATGACTGGGGGGTGGAGCTAAGGGAGGAGCTATATATACAGCTCTGCTGTGGTGCTCTTTGCCACTTCCTGTAGGGAAGGATAATATCCCACAAGTAAAGGATGAATCCGTGGACTCTACTTACCATAGAAGAAATCAATTTATCAAGTAAGCATAAATTTAGTTTTTAGATTATATAACTCCTTTCTATACCTATATATAATACAGCTTTTCTCTCCTTCAAGCAGGATTATGGACATCATTGATGGTTATGAAAGACAAATAAGTCGACTGCAGAAGGAGTTGAGTTGTGTATTTGACATATTTTGCTATGCTGCTGAGAAACGTCATAATGTTTGTTCTCAATGGTTTTACTTTTTATATGATGTGATAATACTACAGAAAAGCTATGTAAAATGAGACATCAGAAGAAATCGGCCTCCCATAATGCTTTTAGTAATTCTTACGTGATAATGTACCCCTCTGTCTAAACGTTGATGAGATGGATGGTACCTTACCCCCAGCATCTTCATACCATCTACCCCTCTGTTTTTATATTTATATATATATATATATATATATATATATATATATATATATATATATATATATATATATATATATATATATATATATATATATATACACACATACACAAAGATGGGTGTATGTGCACTCTCACCAACGTTCCACAGCTATCAGGGTGCTATACGTTAATCTGTAGAGATGCAAAAAGAAACCACTCACTGAATTTTCTTCAAAATGTGACAAGCAAATTTAATGCAGTTTGTGACGTTTCGGGACAGCAACAGTCCCTTCCTCTGACAAGTTAACAATAAACAAAATCAGCCTTTAAATAGGCTCCCAAACACACTCCCCTCAGAATCGGCCAATCCAGGCTGAATAATAAACACACCCCTACAGTGACCAATGAAAATCAGTGATACATATGTGCATGTGAATATTGTAAAAATATCGAACAAAAAAACTAGTTAAAAACAAGCCCAGAATGATTCCTCTTGTTGGTAGTCATGCCCCCCTCAAAAATCAAAATCTTGCCGAATTATGTGCAAACTAAAGTGGGAGAATACAGCCAAATTCATTCATAAGCTCTTAGCCAATCATCCTTCATTTTGCATCAGACTCTGATGCGTCGTCCAATATACTCCCGGTTACCACCCACTGTTGCTAAGGACACCCAACTCTCCAATCTATAAGCTGATCGCGACCTATGCACAAAGCACATCGACAACTGTCAGGGAACTAAATCCCCAAATCAATCACACAATCCAATCGCAACGTGTGGCACAAAAACCGGTCAGTGTACAACACTCAGAGCGCAGTCAATCACCACGCGATAAACATCATTCAAAGAAACCGCATCAGGGCAACACAGCATCGATAAAACAATGCAATAAGAGGGGGCCCCACTAGTTAGTCATGATTTGCGGATCGCCTAAGTAATCATAACTACCAATTTTAATCTATGTGTCAATTAACCATAAATAAGTTATCATCATAGGCTACGTGTAAGTGTAAACAAAGAGTCAGGGCCATCCAATATCCAAACGCCATGTCAGAGTGGGCGTGCAAGCAGAGGCGTGTCCGTGCCACATAGTATATAGAGTGACTTTATTATGTGCACTATCAATCAAAACAAATTACAAAAACACCATTAAACTATGTACCGAACCAAGTGGCAGGGTAAATCCTGTATACCTAAAGAACAAATGCCATTAAAAATAGTAAAAAAATATATAATCAAAAACATAGTAAAAATAAGCTATCACCTTATCCAGAATGAACAAAATAAAAATAATCTCTTCTGTGAGGAGAGTTCGCCTATTAAATCAAAAGCAGCAATATAGATAAGTCCTATTAACCTAATTCACAAAATTGAACCTGACATAAAGCTTGAAATGCTTGCATAGCCTAGGTGGCAGCCTGTAACGTATGGTATTGAAAATGGCTTATAATCTCGAGCCCATGAAAGAAAACAGGTTATATGTCACCATGTGAGCTATTGTAAAGTTGCAACAAAATATCAAATAAAGGGCATGACCAACCACCAGAGAGATCAAAAAACTGGGTAACCACTCCATAAAGTGATACATAAAACTGCACAAAAATCAAAATTAAAACAAAAAGTTAAAAACATAAATTGGCACATGGAGGACTGACAAATATTGACTTAATAATTCGTAATGGTATGTTACATAAGTATCTAATGATTTTCAGGACAGGACAACCCTTAACAACCTAGATATCATTATGTTATGTGGCTATCACTGATGTGCACAGATCAGCATACAGATACATAGATATTTTTAAAAATATTTTCAGTTGTTAAAAAAAAGGGGTCAAAAAAAGGAGGCTTCTCTTATATATGGATAGAGGACTATCACTGAGTATCACTAAAAATAAAAATGTTGATAAATAAAAATAGATAAAAATATAAAAAAATATATAAATAAGAAATACATAATAAAAATAATTAAAATAAAAATAATAAAAATAAATATAAAAATAAAGCAAGAGGAATCATTCTGGGCTTGTTTTTAACTAGTTTTTTTTGTTCGATATTTTTACAATATTCACATGCACATATGTATCACTGATTTTCATTGGTCACTGTAGGGGTGTGTTTATTATTCAGCCTGGATTGGCTGATTCTGAGGGGAGTGCGTTTGGGAGCCTATTTAAAGGCTGATTTTGTTTATTGTTAACTTGTCAGAGGAAGGGACTGTTGCTGTCCCGAAACGTCACAAACTGCATTAAATTTGCTTGTCACATTTTTAAGAAAATTCAGTGAGTGCTTTCTTTTTGCATATATATATATATATATATATATATATATATATATATATATATATATATATATATATATATATATATATATATATATATATATATATATATATATATATAATTTATTTTTTAATTTTTTTATTTTTTTTTTTCTTACTTTATGAAATACAAATTTTTTAGTTTTTCATTAATAATCTAAAAGTTCTTCTTTAGTGTTTTGTAGGTTCTTTTAACCATATCTAATTATTTTGCTTACTTAAGACTGGACCATATTATAGGTTGTCCTTTCATTTTATATTTCACTTAGCCGTCTAATTTGTATTGCAAGTCTTGTAATTAATCTTGCAGTTCTGTTTCTTGCCTTCTGTGTTTGGGGGGAAAATGCTTCTTGTGAAAGATGTCACCAATTCAGTGATGGTATTTTTATTTATGTAAAGTGTTCTCCCCAGGACCTGTTTAATATGCACGCCACACAGCTGATTTTCCGCCTGGGTAAAACTTAATTCCATATTAAGTTAAACTTAGCCAATATTACATATTTTTTTTTTCAATGATTGCTTCACTTTTTTTTTTCTTTTTTTTTATTTGTCATTATTGAAACAATATAGCATACAATCCAGGACATATACAAGTGTAAAATAACACAAATCTACTCATTTTAACAGAAAACAAAAAGAAAAGTACCAGTTTCCCGAACTATAGCAAGAATAATAATAGAAGAAAAAACTTATCACAAAGGTTTCCAAACAATTGACTGATAAGCTTACCACACTAATATAGGGGTCTATCAATTAAGAGTCCTCAAGATTCTGTTCTCACATTTTATCATTAAATTATGCAAAATGTTATAATATTTCAAAGCTTTACACTGCCCCCACCTGATTACTTTATAATGCCACTATCATTTTCTTTGGAGAAGACTGATGTATGCTCTGCGCGCCTGCATGTCATACATTGTCTGCTCAAATGGTGTTTCAGATATCAGTGCATATGGCTCACTGAAGCTGTTATGTTAATACACCCATGAAATTCACTCGCATGCAACTCCATTTTAATTATTCTCTTAAAACAAATCCTGCATCTCTTTTGGAGTGGATAATTGACAAATTGAGGTCATGATCACTTTTACTTAAAAACAGTAGTAAAGTACTTTAGGGAAAGTCCGCCCTTATGTCATTTTGAGTACTATTGAAGGATGTTTGTGAGCGATTGCATTGTTCAGCTTAACTGGACACCTTTTATGTGTTCTTTTTATAGCAAATACAAGGATTTTGAAATCCCAGAGCGAGAGTCTTCAGAAGAATCATTGGATCTGGATGCAACCCCTAACTACAAAGCCCTTCTCAAGGTGAGATTGACATCTGACTTGCTGCAAGAGTATTTGCGACTATACCAGGAAAACTTCAGGCCTGCCGCACAATAGACTTGTACCCATATTATAATAGATTCTAACATCAACTTTTTTTAACTAAAGATGCTCTGTTTAATATTCTAATAAACTAGGTATTTCTCGTAGCTAAAGCAAACATCTAGCAATTTGTGTTTTAAGTCTTACCAGGAGCAGATGAGGCAAACAAGAGAGAAGCATGAACTGCTAGTAAGAGAGAATTTAAAACTGAGGGATGACCTAGAGAGCAGGTGAGAAAAAGAAATGCATCATAATATGGAATATGATGAACATAATATAAGGTACAATTTTTTACATAGGGTAAATATGAATAACAATTCCTATTCCCTGTGTTTTGCTCTGTCAGACCTACAACAAAAGAGTTGCAATATTGTAAACAACGGGTGAGAAAACTGGAGAAGATCCTCGATCAGAACAACATCAGGTCAGTTTCTTTTAATCGTGTTAGCATATTAAAATGCATAACAAAAATGCTCTATTGTGCTATATGCAAGCAATAGTGCAATAATGCTCTTACTCAGTATTTAACCCCATGAGAAGGGATCAAACATACAGTTATAGTCTGCTCCAGAGCTGTAGTGCATTACTGGGACATAATTAACCCCTTAACGACCACAGCACTTTTCCATTTTCTGTCTGTTTGGGACCAAGGCTATTTTTACATTTTTGTGGTGTTTGTGTTTAGCTGTAATTTTCCTCTTACTCATTTACTGTACCCACACATATTATATACTGTTTTTCTAGCCATTAAATGGACTTTCTAAAGATACCATTATTTTTATCATATCTTATAATTTACTATAAATTTTTTTTTATAAAATATGAGGAAAAAATGGAAAAAAACACACTTTTTCTAACTTTGACCCCCAAAATCTGTTATACATCTACAACCACCAAACACCCATGCTAAATAGTTTCAAAATTTTGTGCTGAGTTTAGAAATACCCAATGTTTACATCTTCTTTGCTTTTTTGCATGTTATAGGGCAATAAATACAAGTAGCACTTTGCTATTTTCAAAATTAGCACTAGTTACATTGGAACGCTGATATCTTTCAGGAATCCCTGAATATCCCTTGACATGTATATAGATTTTTTTAGAAGACATCCCAAAGTATTGATCTAGGCCCATTTTGGTATATTTCATGCCACAATTTCACCGCCAAATGCGATCAAATAAAAAAAAATTGTTCACTTTTTCACAATTTTTTTCACAAACTTTAGTTTTCTCACTGAAATTATTTACAAACCGCTTGTGCAATTATGGAATAAATGGTTGTAAATTCTTCTCTGGGATCCCCTTTGTTCATAAATAGCAGACATATATGGCTTTGGCGTTGCTTTTTGGTAATTAGAAGGCCGCTAAATGCCGCTGCACACCACACGTGTATTATACCCAGAGTGCAGGGGTTAATTAGGGAGCTTGTAGGGTTAATTTTAGCTTTAGTGTAGTGTAGTACACAACCCAAAGTATTGACCTAGGCCCATTTTGGTATATTTCATGCCACCATTTCACCGCCAAATGCGATCAATTAAAAAAAATCGTTCCCTTTTTTTCACAAACTTTTTCACAAACTTTAGGTTTCTCACTGAAATTATTTACAAACAGCTTGTGCAATTATGGCACAAATGGTTGTAAATGCTTCTCAGGGATCCCCTTTGTTCATAAATAGCAGACATATATGACTTTGGCGTTGCTTTTTGGTAATTAGAAGGCCGCTAAATGCCGCTGCGCATCACACGTTGTATTATGGCTAGTAGTGAAGGGGTTAATTAGGTAGCTTGTAGGGAGCTTGCAGGATTAATTTTAGCTTTAGTTTAGAGATCAGCCTCCTACCTGACACATCGAACCCCCTGATCCCTCCCAAACAGCTCTGTTCCCTCCCCCACCCCACAATTGTCCCTGCCATCTTAAGTACTGGCAGAAAGTCTGCCAGTACTAAAATAAGATATAGTTGTTTTTTGAGCATATTTACATATGCTGCGGTGTAGGATTCCCTCCCCCCCAAACAGCTCTCTAACCCTCCCCCTCTACCTTAATGGGCGCCATCTTGGGTACTGGCAGCTGTCTGCCGCCCCCTGTGCACGCGCGCGCCCCCGTCTATCCCGCCCCCCTCCACATCACTGGGCCCATCGATGGCCGCCCACCCGCCTCCCACGTCGGCTCCCACCCACCAACGATACCGGCCATCTATGTCCGGTGCAGAGAGGGCCACAGAGTGGCTCTCTCGGCATCGGATAGCAAAGCAGGGTTATTGCAGGATGCCTCGATATCGAGGCATCACTGCATTAACCGGAAAGCGGCTGGAAGCGATCAGGATCGCTTCCACTGCTTTCCAAGACCAAGGACGTACGCAATATGTCCTCGGTCGTTAAGTGTCTTTTTTTTGAGGACGTACAGCGTACGTCCTTGGTCCTTAAGGGGTTAATCTCATCTGTTGAGCCAATAACGAGGCATATGGACATAGGCACCAATCAGCTTCTGCTGAGCTTACCTAGGCTTAACAATACATGATACAAAGAGAATTAAGTACATTCAATAAAAAAATACATTGAAAAGTCTCTCAAAATTGCATGCTTTATCTGAATAGTAAACGTTTAATTTTACTTTCATGACCCGTTACGGCATCAAATATTGTGTTTCTTCATTTCAGTTCCTGAGGCTCACAGAGGCTGGAATAGTCTCTCAAGTCTCATAGATATCTATGTTATTAAGTTAAACCTTTTACTAAAACCTGCTAGTCTCTTCTGCATTTAGAGGTCTGGCTTCATTATGTAGCATATAATGTGGGGCCTGACATTCAAAATCTACCGCTCTTGTTAGTACAGCGAGGCCCTAAAAAAAATTTAGAAACACAAATTTTATCTTGATAAATTCCTATGTTGCTATGTAGTGTTACAATACAACCTCTAACAAAAATCCTAAAGATTTTGTGTGATTTCTCTCCATGTCGGCGAGGTTTTGTTGATCATGCCCATGGTGAGAACTGTGAAACCATTCCAGTGCTGGAAAATATGGATTATCCTTCATGATGGTATAACCCAAATTAAAGACAGACAAATGTTTTGCTTAAACTTTCTTTTACCTCTCATAAGCAGCAAGTAAAATGTATAAAAAAACATGTAGAGGAAATAAAAAGCTTAAACAATAAGTCATAATATAAATACAGGTAGAAGCTGGAGTGTAAAAAAAAAAAAAAACTTATGACAACTGAAAAAATCGACCAATCGGAGAGCAAGTCAGTTCCATAAACAGACCAGTAAGCAGACTCCCTCTTTCAGTCTTGCTGCTCTCTTCAAAAAGGTCGAGAATAGAAGATAAAGGATCAATTTTTTAAAAACATCCATAATCCCAATAACATCCAGAAATATGGATAAAAACGTCTGAAAACTGTCTAAACGTTTTCATTGAAGTCTTCAATTGTTTAGACACAAACTGAGGAATAAACTTCTGAAATAGAGTTGAATGAGACTGCAGTGAAGAGTTATAATTAGCATAACAATATAAATGTATACTAAAGCAAGGATATTTAAGAATATAAAAAAGTAAAATATTGTAAAACAAGTACAGACATAGTGGAGGTTAAAAGAAAAAAAATTGATGGTGACAAAATAAAATCCAGATTATAAAGTGACAAAGATAGGACCGGTGACCCATTTCCTAGCCTGAAGCAAAATTACATAAAAATTATAGAAACACAATTAAAATAAATTTAAATTAGAAGTGACATGTTAAATAGTTTTAAAATAGAATAGTTTAAAAGTAGAGTCCGAAGGCCAACATTGAAATGTATGGGACATTACATGAAATGGGATCCAGATTTTGATTAGAACACAAGCAAAGACATCTGGACCATGCGGTTAAATAGCATTTTTGGGTTCCTTGGGACCAAGATTCTTGAATAAGAATTTTTTCTCACAACGAAAATCTGTCAACCTTCCAAGATTTCCAAAATAGACCAAGCAACTAGGTTCAGAGACCTTGTTTGAACTACTGTATATTGTGAGGCTTGCCGTTCCAGTCTGTGGGAAGAGAGGGGAAAGTCGGTAGAATTGGGGTTTTGAGGGATAGTTCTGGAAGAGCTGTAACCAAGTTTGATATGACCATAATGGGGTTACAAGTACTAGTAAGAGACAATCACGACAATCAGTTAATATTGTCCTTATATGGTAAATAGGGGAACTTTGTACCCATTGGGTATTGCCCAAGATTGAAGAAATACATAAACATAAAAAATAACAGTGCTGGGGGGGCGTGTCCAAGCAGCATACTGGATAGGACGCACTTTCTGAAAGCTCCGGCAGAATCTTTAATAATCCGCTGATTATTACTTCTCAACAGCAAGATTAACAATACAATATGCAAAGGCATCACAATCCGGCTAATTGTGACCCCATATATATCTTCTTAGCTGTTTAAATAACACTGGGGCTCAGATTGGAACATAAAGGCCTAAGGCGGCGGCCCACTACTAGGTATCCACCTCCCCCCGGGAAGAGCCAGGTCATCAGTGCTGTCAGAAAAACTGACTTACTGAAACCTCTTCACAACCTATCTCTAACTGGGCATCAAGCTAATCTACCGCTTTTCCTAACAGCATTACGATCTTTGCAACGAGTAAGAGACAAGTTTAATTAGCGGAACATGAGACATGGCGGAAGAGAATTGCCTGATGCAACTTGAAGAATTCTTTGCAAAATTTAACACCGTCATGCACAGGCTAATAGAGAGAGCCCCATATGATTACTTGCTGAAGCGCTTAAACATTGAGAAGGAGATCACAGCACATCCGATGGACCCACTGGAAACACAGCTCTACAACAACTGCACTGCTATCGATTTACTTGCGCATACTAAGGGAGCTGCATGGTTTAAGGCATATCCAGTCAGCCTCCAATATACCCAGAGACACACGCAATACAGAGCTGCAACTGAGATCTCAAAAGTGCTGGCCTCAGTGCTTCAGGATACCCCCAGAGCTGTCAGATATGGCTCTAATACCAGCCCAGTCCAAAATCTTGAATATCTTCAAAACGTAAGATGTACAAAACCTAAAAAAAAAAAAAAACTAGAATAGTGCAGACTGCTATAACGGTTAACAAACCCCAGAGAATAACAAGGCTTACGAACAGGGCCGCCACTAGAAATGTTGATGTCCCTTACTTATCCATTGACCAGCCCCCCCCCCTTTTGACATGTGCATTTTTTGACCAAGTGACTAAAACGTATATGCACTTTATTCTTAAGTGTAGTTAAAGGAAATATTGTAAAGGTAATAACACACAAACACAGAAACACACAGGCACACTCATACACTAGAAACACACACACTCACATATGGATTCACATATAAACACTCTAGCAGACACACAAAGAAACACACAAACACATTCAGACACAGACACTCAGCACTTGTTTACATTGACCTGACAAGTAATGAGGTAGACTACAGTTTTGTCAAAAAAGGAGCTTTACAAGACAAAATATGGAGTTCTGATTATTTTTTTTTTGTCAAGGAAGATGCCAACTATATGATGACAGCATGCAGTGGCTGAAAGGAAGGACCCTGAACAATAATTTACAGGTTAAGTGGTGGATTGGTGACTTCCGGAAAGGTCTCAATAGTCTCAAAGTCTGTAGAAAGATGTGAATAATCAGTAGTAAGGTCAAAATGTCCTAAAAAGTAAAAGACAATGGACACACAAACTCAAACAAAAACTTGCACATACACCCAAGGAAACACCCACAGAGACAGCCTCAGAAAATACACACTCACAGACACCCACGGAAAACACACAGACCTAAACACACAGAAAACACACAGACATATATACACATACACACACACACACACACCCTCACTGAGACATCCACAGAAAACACACAGATGTACACACACGCACATACACCCTCACAGAGACACCCACAGAAAATGCACAAAGACATACGCACACACCCACAGACACATCCACTGAAAACAGACATGCATACACACACCCACCCTCACAGAGGTAGCCACAAAAAATACACAAACATACATGCAAACACACACACACACACACCCTCACAGAGACACCCACATAAAATGCACAGACATACGCACACACCCACAGACACATCCACAGAAAGCAGACATGCATACACACACCCACCCTCACAGAGGTATCCACAGAAAATACACAAACATACATACACAAACACACACACACACACACACCCTCTGTCAGTATATGGCCGGGTTATAACACAATATATTTAATAATTATTTTTTATTTGAAACCCCAATAAAATGCATAAACCAAAAACCATAAAATTAATATAAAATTCCTGAATTGTTTTTATTAGTTAATATTTATAAACGCATTGAAATATATTTGTAGGAACCAGAATATGAGTCAATACTATACAGTCTTTAAACTATTGTAATATGCTATTCAAAGATCATAAAAGTTGCCTTATTCACGATAGACTCCCAAATCAGAGCTGCATTTAAAATATCACAATTGAGACCAAGATATAAGCCACTAAAATTCAGACTGGTACAATTTCAACAGTGCTTAGTTTAACAATAGGACAATATACACGCTAATTAAAACATCAGAAATAGTATCTATTATTTGTGCAAACAACCAATTGTCTATGCTAATTTCTCTAAGCTGAAATAAATTCTTAGTTACTTACAATTAAGACCAGTTCTAAGATATACAGTGTGTGTGTGTATATATGTGTATATATATATATATATATATATATATATATATTTGCCAGGTTAAATTACTTAGCATCAAGGATTTGTTTAACAATACATAGGCTATGATATACTAGTTTTAAAATACAATTTATTCCTTTTAATCTTCTACCTACAGCAACAATGGATGTTTGTTTTAAATATTTAGCATACAAAAGGAAAGCTTAAAACTTTCCAGTACTATGAACCTGAATCTAAAATATAAATAATGCTATTTAAATCTATTAACTACAGCAGCAGTGCATATTCCTTTAAATCTATTTGACTATAGTGGCTAAATATCCTTGATTCAAATATAAAAAATTAGAACAATCATACATCACCATTTTGAGCCAATTTGTAGTTCAATTTTTTCCAAATATTTTCAGATCACCTAATATAAAGATAAGTGTAATTGCAATTTATAAGAAAAAGTATGGCCCACTTTGCTTATAGTTTGACTGTGTCCCACGCAACCGTTTTCAGTCAGTTTAGCAAAATCATCAGCAGCCTCCTTTTTTCATCTTGCATTCCAGCTTATATTGTCTAATCATAGGTGAGAAAATGGGGAGGCCCTTCGGAAACCTTGTCCCTTCTTATTGGTTCATTTTGGAAATGTATGGTTGCTAGGGAAATGCATCTTTGTTCACAACCAATTGTCTTTTGGCTGTAATTCTCGCATCACAACACCGGGGGCAGCATGACAAACAAACAACAATACAGTCCTAACATTAATTTACTGCTAATTCAAATATTTCCCTATATAATGATTATTTAACAATACTATAACATTGCATTAATAAATTTATCTTGTTAGCATTTATATTTCATTTAGCATAACAGAAAATTTACAATTTGATATCAAACATCAATATTTTATAGTCATTGCTTTTCATATTTCTAATTATCCATTCCTATGCTTAAAAATACAGAGGCTAAGACATTTTGTCGGAATATATATTTGAGTATTCCCTTATGAGGATTATATAGATAATTTCTTTTGCAAAGTTTATATTTTTTATTTTATTATTCTCTTTATGTTACACAGAGATTTCAAATGCCAATTATCTCTGTACTTGCTAGATGCCTGGAATGAAAGAAATAATTGTTAGAAATGTTAAACATTCATATATCTATTTGCAATATTTATCAATCTCAGCAAATATGAATGTTATTTGTCTCTGCCTGGCCACTTTCATTGTCTAGAATTTATGGATTCAAATACAGCATGGGCAATATGGCTGTGTAAGATGTGTACACAGCTCACAGGGGATCATTTAACAGGTAGTTGTTTAAAGCTACAATTCCTTGAATATGTTTGTATTTTCAAACATTCTCACAAACGGATCGGCTCCTCACCTTGGGCAGGAAACCCACATATGGGCATGTCCTTTTGAGGCTCCATCATGCTAATTTCCATTTCCTTGAAATTGTGAGCATCTCGTTAGGCTTTAAATGAAAAGTTTTAGAAATTTACGTCTCTATTCACTGTATGGGGTCATCTATCTGACAATCTTGTTCTCAGATGTTCTGTTAATCAAGAAAGGGAATCTTCATGGTATGATCCAAGATTTACAACGTACAAAAATATAGATGGTTTCAGAGTAGAAATAGGGGTCAGCGACCATTTGATAGGGATTTTAAATTCACACCTCAGTGGGACATCTTTTGGAAACAGTCCTATGTTCTCAGATGTGGAATACATAGTGTGAGATAAATGAGCATGCTCAAACTTGCTATTTGAGAGATTTCATACTTATGTATATATATATAATATAAGATAAAATATGTATATGTGTGTGTGTATGTGTATATATATATATATATATGTGTGTGTGTGTGTATTTTCCACTGAAATTTTAGATGCCCTGACACCTCACAGAGACACCCACAGAAAATGCACAAAGACATACGCACACACCCTCAGAGACACCCACAGAAAACAGACGTGCATACACACACACACACACCCTCAGAGTTATCCACAGAAAATACACAAACATACATACACACACACACACACCCTCACAGAGACACCCACATAAAATGCACATCCACAGAAAACAGACATGCATACACACACACACCCTCAGAGACAGAGACACCCACATAAAATGCATAAAAACATGCACACACATCCTCACAGAGACACCCACCGGAAATGCACAGATATACGCACACATCCTCACAGAGACACCCACAGAAAATGCACAAAGACATACACACACACATACCCTCACAGAGACACCCACAGAAAATGCACAAAGACATATGCACACTCGCACCCTCGCAGACACCCACAGAAAATGCACAAAGACATATGCACACTCACACCCTCACAGAGACACCCACAGAAAATGCACAAAGACATATGCACACTCACACCCTCGCAGACACCCACAGAAAATGCACAAAGACATATGCACACACCCTCACAGAGATATCCACAGAAAATGCACACCCCCTCACAGAGACATCCACAGAAAATGCAGACATACGCACACCGCCTCACAAAGACACACACACACCCTCACAGACACCCACAGAAAATGCACAAAGACATACGCACACCCCCTCACAGAGACATTTACATAAAATGCACAAAGACATACGCACACACCCATACAGAGAAACCCATAGAAAAAAAATACAAACACACTCTCACAGGAGGTAAAATTTCTGCACATTGCAGTATCCTAAATCAAAAGTGTGTTTCATGCATGATGATAAATAGCAGAAATTAAGAGATCACTTAATTTTGAATTCACAGAATTATTATTATCTGTCAGAATGGGTAGATGAAGAAAAGTACTTCCTCACAGAGACACCCACCGGAAATGCACAAAGACATACACACACACACATACCCTCACAGAGACACCCACAGAAAATGCACAAAGACATACACACTCACACCCTCACAGAGACACCCACAGAAAATGCACAAAGACATACACACTCACACCCTCACAGAGGCACCCACAGAAAATGCACAGACATACACACACCCTCGCAGACACCCACAGAAAATGCACAAAGACATACGCACACACCCTCCCAGAGACATCCACAGAAAATGCACAGACATATACGCACACCCCCTCAGAGACATCCACAGAAAATGCACAAAGACATACACACACACCCTCACAGAGACATCCACAGAAAATGCCCAAAGACAGACACACACACACATACAGAAAAACCCATAGAAACAAAATACAAACACACTCTCACAGGAGGTAAAATTTCTGCACATTGCAGTATCCTAAATCAACAGTGTGTGACATGCATGATGCTAAATAGCAGAAATTAAGAGATCACTTTTTAATCATATTTGTTAATGTGCAAACAAAAATAATTCTGTGAATTCAAAATTATCTGTCAGAATGGGTAGATGAAGAAAAGTTCTTTTGAAAGGTTGACATATGTTTGGGTTGTTTTTTTCCCCAACAGAGAGCACAACTTCAAATATTATGTACAAATGTTCCCATCTGTTTGCTGTACTTATGGATTTTGAAAATGCTGTACTCTATATGGACTTGGTGGAACCATAAGCTGTGGTCTCATACCATTAGATCTGGTTAAATGCAGGATTTAGGTCTGCTGCAGTCTCGGCTCCAGAACGAATTAAATGGGGGGCATTTTTTTTCACGAGGGGGCACACATTTTTTACAAAGCATGTATGAGAGTCAAAATAAGAGCAGAGTGAGGGGACATCCCTTACAAGGGCAATAAAATAATGCTACACTGACAGTGCAATTACCACTCAGAGTGACATTGGTGTTTCTACTCAAAAACACTCGCAACAGAAGCATCTGATAGAAGCACTTTTAATCGATACTGCACTGAGACTATAGTGGATATATCAAGCAAATCATGCATATAAAGAGTAAACTACTGGTTAATGTAATCAGCTGGTAATGTTAGTAAACAACATAAAATGTGTGACGTGAAGATATATTAGCATCAGGAAACTACACGCTTTGCCTGTACAAGGTTGTGAGTGACCCGCTATGCCAGTCACAGGCTCAGAGCGAATGCTGCCCGCCTGCCCGGTGGGTATATATTGCGGGCACAGAGCAGGGTCAAAGCTCGGTTAACACTGTATAATATGGTAAATAGAAAAGCTTTGGACTTACTGTGATACAGCAACCGGTGTGCGCCTCTGAGGGCCGTCATGTTTATGTAAAGTGGAAGCATTCCCTTAATTAGTGTGCTGCTGCTGTCGGATGAGAAGGGCTCCTTCCCCCTACTGCTTGTTTTGCTGGCCCAGTGCAGGCATTGGACTGCAACTTGAGCACGACACGCATATAGGCTGGACAAGAGGTTGGCATTCTATAAGGAACCACCCACTGTGTGTGACTGGTAAAGATAGACACGCTATTCTGGGAACACCTGCGTGTGACTGCTATATATACACTATAATCGGAACACCCACACCATGATTGATGTGTACACAATAAGTTTTTTTGAGAATGTTTACAGTTTGGGCTGGTGTCATAGCTACCCTAGATGAAGACGCATTGCGTGTAAGAGATTTATTCTATACAGTCTCCTTGTAAGAGTCTGGTTTGCACACATTGTGCAGGAAACAGTTTCTGTGTGTCAGCATCATTCCACTGAGAAAGTGATACACACAAAATATGCTGTGTGAATACCCACTTGGTGTGACTGGTATCATAAACTAGGGTTACCACCTTTCCAGAATTATGACACACTTATTTGTACAAGAAAAGTAAACACCCAATTTTCCTGGACAAAATATTTGAACCAAAATGTTCTTCATGCAACGGCTATATAAGGCTATACCTGACCAAGATCCAATACCCAGCACAAAACACAAAGTCAGCGATTAGCAGGGAGCAACCAAACGGACCAAGCCGTTTTACTCACGTGTCCTTCTGGCTTCCAAGAATGAAGCAAATCTTTATAACATCTTCGGCCCGGATTACTGCTAAATCCTTCCTGCTTTCAGCACCTGAGCGAAAAGAACTCCAGTCCCACAAAGGGATTCCAATCGGCCACACCGGAAGTAGGTATAGTGACTCCATGAAACGCCGCCGGTCACGTGTATTCTGCTCTAATCTTTGGCTGGTGCTATTACTAGATCTTTATTCAAGGGGGAGTATGAATCCAAAGAGCTGCTACAACTCGAAGAAGAGAAGCGAGTTCCTCCACTTCCAAAAAAATATAGAAAAGCGAGGAGTCTACTTCTTAAAAGACTCCTCGTTGTTTTTCTACACTTATTCATACAATAACAAAATTATTTTTTTGAGGGGGCACAGCATTCCATTTGGGCGGGCATTGCCCGTCAATGCTTCCCCTTGGAGCCGACCCTGGTCTGCTGTAGTGTAAACTAACCCGTCTCATTTCAAACACTAAGCAATCTTAGCCTGAGAGGATAACATTTTATGCAGATATAAAAATCATAGATGAAATGCCTCCTGGCATCTGGAAAGTCCTTGCAGTAAACTGGAATGTAATTAAAAAAAATAATATATATATAAATATAAATATATATATATATATATATATAAAGCATATCTGCCAAAAGGGCACCTACCACTGCTGCATATTGCTAAAAAATGTGTTTTTTATGGACCCCTGGCCCCACCAAACAACTATATTTTTGCATCAAGTAACGTCACTTCGGTTCCATTGATGGTGGTTTGTGACTTCACTTACGGTATTTTGTTATTTCCGGTTTTACAATATATGAATCATGGGAAATGTAGTACGACGACCAGATATCAAATAAGCAGTGACAATTTGTCATTATAGTCGACATTTAATATCCACTAAAAATACATACGTTTGTATAAATGATATTGTACAGAAAAGGCTCTAAAAATACATACGTTTGTATAAAAAATGATATTGTACAGAAAAGGCTGTATAAAAATGTGATACAAAAAAATGTGATGTAAAAAAATTGGATAAAGAATCTTAAAAATAATAAAAAAATATATTTTTGGTGGCTAATTTTTGCTGCTATTTACTAAGCAGAAGTGGCTTTTACAGATTAGAATTGCTTATTTGAGATACTCCTCTCTGAACAGTTATCAGTCTAAGACTATCTGCTCGAGTTTTCTTATACACTATACTGTATGGCGATTTGGTAAGCATTATTATTCTCTGGAGTTCAATTGTTATAGTGGTCTACACTGTTATGTCTATTTTCTTTTGTTTTGAACATATTGACTCAAGATTTGGGATATAATCTACATTTTGGGATTTATGAGCCACCAATCAGCAAGCGCTTCCCAGAGTTCTGAACCAAAAATGGGCTGGCTCCTAAGCGTACATTCCTGCTTTTTCAAATAAAGATGCAAAGAGAATGAAGAACATTTGATAATAGGAGTAAATTAGAAAGTTGCATGATCTATCTGAAACATGAAAGAAAAAATGTGGATTTCATATCCCTTTAAATTCAAATCTTATTCATATTTTAGCCTTATAGGCGCTCCACTCTTATTCGTGATGCCGTTTGTAATTTTACTAGTTGATTAATTTAAGAATTTATGTGTCTCTAATCTGGTGCTCCAATATTATTATTATTTGTATCAGGCCTATTGTTTGAGTCACAGCTGTACTTCTTGGTGGTCAAAACCAATACAAAAGTAAAAATTAAGAGACAATGTGATCTCCAATGTGTTTAAAGGGTCAGTCTACTCCAGAATTGTTATTGTTTAAAAAGATAGATAATCCCTTTATTATGCATTCCCCAGTTTTGCATAACCAACACGGTTATATTAATATATTTTTACCACTATGATTACCTTGTATCTAAGCATCTGCAGACTGTTCCCTTATTTCAGTTCTTTTGACAGACTTGCATTTTAGCCAGTCAGTGCCTTCTCACAAGCAACCCCATGAGCATAATGTTATCTATAAGACACACATGAACTAACACCCTCTAGCTGTGAAAAACTGTCAAATGCATTCAGATAAGAGGCGGCTTTCAAGGGCTTAGAAATTAGCATATGAGCCTACCTAGGTTTAGTTTTCCACTAAGAATACAAAGAGAACAAAGCATACCGGTTTGTGTGTGTGTGTATATGTATATATATATATATGTATATGTGTGTGTGTATATATATATATATATATATATATATATATATATATATATATATATATATATATATATATATATATATATATATATATATATATATATATATATATTGATATTGTTCTTGGCTTCTAGAAATAAATAACTAAAGAGGGTCCTCTTGATAAAATATTAATAAACACCTTTTTGGTGTGCGACATTACATTTATTATAATTAATCTCTATTTTTGGCACAGCTTCCGTGGGGTAAAGAAAGATGACACTTTGTCTGATCCACCCAGCACGCAAGTCAGAGACGTTGAGCAGCTGCCAGCAAGTGATTGCAGGAGATTCCTTCAGGTATTTATACATATAGAATGATTAAGACTAGTGTGGTCAGTATAGATGATAGAGGAACCCATGACTGATATGGTTTTATTATTGGTTTATACTAATTACACAGGATTTTGACTTTGTTTTCGAAGCAGAGAGCTGGACGTATTAATACAGCTTCTCTCATGTTGGTACTTTTTTTTTTTTTTTAAAGTATTGATCTCTTCATGATGCTCTAGGACCAGAACAAAGTAATGTCTTCCTATATACTCTTTAGAATGTTTGCAAAGAACTGAATGTGGAGGATTTAAGAGATCTTATTCCGGTTGTATCTGCTAAAGTCCGAAAGGAGGAAACCTGCAACAAATTATACAAGGTAGTAAAGAAAAGGTCAGATTATTTTCTTATCTGTTTGTTTTAAAACCATATACTTTCAGCTAAAGATTAGAAGTATATGGACAAATTGATTGAGAGGATATGTTATATAAATATTCATTTACACTGAGAGAAGATTTTTTGTATTTCAGATTCTTTATGACATTAGCTCTGTGCTCAGTAGTCACAGGGCCCCCCAGCTTCTCTACAAACCCAGCAATAGACTACAGGAGAGTCGTGGGACAGAACGTAGTGATGAGGCAGACTTCCTTCATCTGTTGCCTACAGTAGAAATGTGGGCTGGACAGCTGCTGTCACTCAAGGTACCAATGTAGTGATCTTTGCTGCACCAGTGAGAATCTGTATATTTAAAACTGTTACAGTAATTCTGAATACCGCTCCAATTTAACAGGCCTTGCATAGGGCTCTAAGGAAGCTCAGTGAGAAGTTGCTGCCTTATCAGAAGACTGACGAACCGCAGGAAATGGACAGCATTCATATAGAAGACCTTCTCCTTCTTGTGGACACCATGATGGAAGATGTAGTAAGCAAGGAAAAGGTAGTTATACAGAGCTCGACCGTAGGACTTACAAATTCACAAAACTCAGCTAGGTGTTTGTAAATACCGCATGTAACCTCTAAAATGGCATATGAACCAATCGCATTATCATGTACAGGATTGCCCAGTGTTGCTAAAGAAGTGTGAATGAAAACTAAAGATCATGGACTTCTATCAGACTCACTGTGTCCTAAAGATAACTTTTAAAATTCAGAGTATGTTGGAAATTCCGACATCTTATTCAGGTATTTTCTGAGAAATGTGTAATCCTGAACTTTATTAAAGTGCTTAAAGGGACATGAAGCCCCACATTTTTCTTTTATGATTCAGATGGAAGTTTTAAATAAAGTTTAAAACAACTTGCTTCTGTTATGAAATTTGCTTCATTCTCTTGGTATCCTTTAATGAAGGAGCCAATAACAAAAGGCATATATGTGCAGCCACCAATCAGCAGCTATCTCTGAGCAATGCATTGTTGTTCCTAAACCTACCCAAGTATACTTTTTACAAAGGATACCAAGAGAAAATTGGAAACTTATTTAAAATGCATGCTCTATTTGAATCATGAAAGAAAAAAAATCTGTTTCACATCCCTTTTAATATATTTGAAAGTTTCTGTTTCATTATCACTGTTTTATAGCTTTAAAATAAAGGTAATAAGGATTACCTTAGTTGCCTGCCTAGGCTTAAGTGATTGACAGTGTGTGTGGTAAAGGTGCTCATCTCAGATTTAAGGCAGCATTTTATTTTACAGGTATACATCACTCATACAGCGGGTTAGGGAGCGGAGCCCCGCTGTAAAGTGAAAACCACTTTAAAGTGAAACAACTTGGTTTTAGCTTTCTTTTCACTTGCCAGTGTGTTTAAAAACACTGTACCTGTAAAATAGTGACAATCACTGTAGTAAAATTTGCCAGACTACAACACTGAGACACAGATTGCACTGTAATGCTGTAAAAAGGGTAAATTCCGCATAACAAAATGGTGCCAGTAACTTTTCTTGCAATCTTACGATAAGTACAACACTGTTTCAAAATCCTTGGACATTGAACTTCAGCTCCACAAAGTGCTGTATTAGCGAATCGCTGTAAAGTGAAGCTCTGTAATGTGACGTATAACTGTACTCTTTACATCCCTTTTTAAAGGTGCTGAATTTACAACCAATAGTTATTTTGCTGTCTTTCCAGGACTCATTGAACTCATCTCCTCACACACTGCAGGCACTTATTTCACACTTTCAGAAACTCTTTGATGTGCCATCTGTGAGCGGTGTGTACCCTCGTATGAATGAGCTGTACAGCAAACTAGGGGAAATGAACAATGCTATGAAGAATCTCCGCTGCATGCTTGGCATAGGTAAGTGCATTTGCAGGACTATACATAAAGTAAATATTGTAACGTCTCATCTAAAATGGTTTGAAGCCTCATAGAAAAATATGTATTTGTGTATTTTAATAATAAAGTGGTGGTTAGGAAAGGGAGAATTGTTTGAAATAGCATCCAACATAGAATAAAAAAATCTTAAATCAGATTTGTAAAGCTTCGTGGTGTTCAACCAGATGACTAAATTAAGTTATTGATTTAAAAAACAATTACGTTTTCTTTGGTTATATTATGCAAAATATTGAAATTTAAAAGAAGTTTTTTTAAAAATAAGTTTGTATGTTTTTAAAAATATGTAAAGAAAGCAGAAGACAAAGCGCATCCACGATTCACAGTATACTTTAATTTAAGTTGGCACGCATGACACACAAAAATACACAGGAAATAAATGTAAAAAACGGCTAATCTGTAATACTGCTCAAGCAGTCAGTTTACAACAGGATTCCACGTTCCAGATAAGCCTCCTACTTGGCCGCCTGCAGCTATGGGGAAGAACAGCTCTTTCTTCCACGGTCTGTGTGTCTTTAATATTGTTGCTGGTACATCAAATTCGTACAGGAGAGTATACCACAATGTGTTCCAAGTATACCTCTGTGAGAAACAAACACGCTACTCGCTGGACATTCCCCTACGCGTTTCATCAGCACTCTAGTCAAAGGTTTACTGGTAGCTGGTAGCGTGTAATGCAGATAGTCAGAATTTAACAGGCCGGTGGGGCCCGCCCCTAAAACCTATGTCATAAATGACTTCATTCAAAACACTTTTATTCTCACTACGCTGCTGTTATTTTAAAGGGACACTGTACCCAAAAATTTTCTTTCATGATTCAGATTGAGCATGAAATTTTAAACAACTTTCTAATTTACTCCTAGTATCAAATTTTCTTCATTCTCTTGGTATCTTTATTTAAAATGCAAGAATGTAAGTTTAGATGGCGGCCCATTTTTGGTGAACAACCTGGGTTGTCCTTGCTGATTGGTGGATAAATTCATCCACCAATAAAAAATTGCTGTCCAGAGTACTGAACCCAAAAAAAGCATAGATGCCTTCTTTTTCAAATAAACATAGCAAGAGAACAAAGAAAAATTGATAATAGGAGTAAATTAGAAAGTAGCTTAAAATCGCATGCTCTTTCTGAATTACAAAACAAAATTTTTGGGTTCAGTGTCCCTTTAAGTCCGGATTGTCTCTTCTGTGTGGGAAGTCACTTTGTGAGCTACAGGACAGGTAGGCATCTCAGTAAAGTTACTGAGGTGTATTGGTAGAATGAGGTTATTTGATTTATTTAGTTAACATTATTTATATTTAAAGACACAGTACACTTATTTTTTATTTTCAAATAAAGAAAATATTTACTCCTTTTTTTTTTTTTCTTGTTTATTACACATTATGGATCAAAAGGGCTTTCAATCCAGTATCCCAGGTGGAGTAACTGCTTGTCAGTTATGTTTTGATGCTCAGCTGGAACCTCCAGTTCCTTTTTGTTCCTCATGCATTGAGAGAACTTTGTTATGGAGAGAAAATATTCAACCATGAGCCACCATTATCCCAGGCAAATGCTGTACAGGTGTCTCCTGTAGCAGATATGCCGCAGCTTTCTCCTCTAGCGTCCCATCTTTTTCAGTCTCCACATACTATGCCCTGTGTTCCCTCTGGCAATCCGGTAAGATTTTCTCTCCAAGACATTGCTTCCCAGGTATCCCTTGCTGTATCTGAAGCATTGTCAGCTTTTCCCATTTTACAGGGAAAACGTAAAAGGAAATTTAAACAAACGGTTTCTAAGGTTTCTGATCAAGTTCTGGCTATCCAGACGATCTCTTCCCATAAACCTGAGGAAGAAGACATGTCGGTAGCATCTGAGGGGGAAGACTCAGACAGTGTAATTCCTTCTTCTGATTCTGAAGTGGTATCCTTCAGATTTAAGCTAGAACACCTTTGCTTATAACTTAAGGAGATTTTAGTTACTTTGGATGACTCCGACACAACTATTGTAGTCAACCCTAAAAAATCTAGTAAATTGAACAAGTACTTTGATGTTTCCTCCCTGGTGGAGGTTTTTCCGGTTCCTGACTGTGCTACGGAGATTATTGCCATGGAATGGGAAAGACCTGGTATTCCTTTTTCTCCTATTTTTAAGAAAATGTTTCCTATAGCAGACTCTATTAAGGAGTTGTGGCAGACGGTTCCTAAGGTAGAGGGAGCAATCTCTACTTTAGCTAAGAGGACTACTATTCCCATAGAGGATAGTTGTTCTTTTAAGGATCCAATGGATAAAAAATTAGAGGCTTTGTTAAAAAAGATGTATGTTCACCAGGGTTTACAACGGTAGCCTGCGGTTTGTGTATCGCCACTGTTACCAGTGCTGCAGCTTACTGGTTTGATGTGTTGTCTGAATCTCTTCAAATGGATTCTCCTCTTGAGGAGATCCAGGAGAGGATTAAGGCTCTTAAGTTAGCCAATTCCTTCATTACAGATGCTTCATTACAGGTTATTAAACTGGGAGCCAAAATTTCTGCTTTTGCAATCCTAGCCCGCAGAGCCTGTGGTTAAAGTCCTGGTATGCGGATGTGTCATCTAAATCTAAGCTCATGGCTATTCCTTATAAGGGTAAGACCTTGTTTGTACCCGGTTTGACGGAAATTATTTCAGATATTACTGGAGGGAAGGGTTATTTTCTTCCTCAAGATAAAAAGAATAAGCAGAAAGGACGTCGGAATAATTTTCGTTCCTTTAGTAACTTTAAAGGAAAGGCTTCCTCTAAACCAAGCCTTCCTGGAAGCCCAACCAGTCTTGGAATAAATGAAAGCAATCCAAAAAGCCTTCAACTGATTCCAAGTCAGCATGAAAGGTCGGCCCCAGATCCGGGAGCGGATCTTGTAAGGGGCAGACTCTCTCTTTTTTTCCCAGGCTTGGATAAGAGATGTACCGGATCCCTGGGCGGTGGACATTGTCTCCCAGGGATACAAAATTGACTTCAAATCTTTTCCTCCCAAAGGCAGGTTTCTCCTCTCCAGATTATCTGTAGACCAGATAAAAAGAGAGGCGTTCTTGCATTGTGTTAAAGGACCTTGTCGTCCTGGGGGTAATACTTCCAGTTCTCCTTCAGGAAAGGGGTCTGGGATTTTACTCAAATCTGTTCCTAGTTCCCAAAAAGGAGGAAACTTTTTGACCAATCCTAAATTTAAAATGTTTAAACAAGTTTCCCAGAGTGCCATCCTTCAAGATGGAGACTATACGCTCCATTCTTCCCTTGGTACAAGAGGGTCAGCTCATGACAACCATAGACCTAAAAGAGGCATACCTTCATGTTCCCATTCACAGGGATCATCACACGTTTCTGAGATTCGCCTTTTTGGACAATCATTTCGAGTTTGTGGCCCTTCCATTTGGCCTTGCCACAGCTCCCATAATTTTTTTCAAAGGTTCTGGGGGCTCTTTTAGCTGTGCTTTGATCTCGGGGCATTACAGTGGCACCTTATCTGGATGACATTCTGGTTCAGACACCATCTTTTCAACAATCAGAATCTCATATGGAGATCTTGTCTTTTCTTCGATCCCAGGGATGGAAGGTGAATCGGGAAAAAAAAGTTCTCTGGTTCCAGCTACAAGGGTCATATTTTTGGGGACCATAATAGACTCCCTGTTAATGAAGATTTTTCTGACGGAGGTCAGAATAAAAGATTTTCGACTCTTGTCTTGCCCTTCAGTCCTCTCCACGACCGTTAGTGGCTCAATGTATGGAGGTAATCAGTCTGATGGTGGCTTCCATGGACGTCAATCCGTTTGCTTGGTTCCATCTCAGACCTCTACAGTTATGCATGCCTCCGACAATGGAACGGGGACTATACGGACCTGTCTGCAATATCCCTGTACTTCTATTAACTTTGAGGTAGGAGTATAAACATGTAATTGTAGGTAATCCCAGATAGACACTTCTTAATGAGTAAGTAAGAGTGTGAGCAAATGGGAGTAACACTTTAGTAAACCTTACAAATATAATTTCCCTCTTATAAGAGATAAATCTTATAGAGATCCTTATAAACGGTATTCTGAGTGAAGAACTATAATTTCTGACAGATAGTGCTTGCCTTTAGGGAAGCCGTTTTATCAAGGGTTAAATATCAGTAAGGTGAGGTTCTTAGGAAATTTGTAACAGTTCCTTAAATGGTTAACATTGTTGGCAAACAGCAGGTTTAGTATGTTCAGTATTGGTTTGAGACTGAGTCTTATATACAAGTAATGGCGAAGTTAATACAGTCTTTAGGCAGAAAACAACTCTTAAGTTTAAAGAGGTTTTGTTTACAGACCTGAATCAAAGTGTCCTTTGTAAAGGGAGAGTCCACTTCGGAGTAGTAGCCCAAACAAACCTTCTGTCTTAGCTGAGAGAGGAGCTGCGGTGTATGCGTCTGCACGATGTGAGTCCGGATGATGACGTCACTGTCAGGGTTCAGTCTGTGTAGAGCCGGTTGCAGCTGTGAACTGAAGTGAAAGTGAGCTCTGTGAAAAAAACCTTAGACAGGTAAACTTTGGTGTGACAAATAATGAGAATCCTTTCTGTAAGTAAAGGAGGAAAAGGGAATTAGTTGTTGAAGGCTTTGGCATATAACGATATGCAGCGTAGCTTGATAGAAGCTTTTCAGGAAAGGTTAGTACTGTGACTATTCAGGAGATAGTCTTAACATTACCACTCTCAGATGCAATAATCAAGCAGTTTGTTAATGGAAGGACTCCTCCTTAAATAGGTGTATCCAGAGAACTAACATGTTCACTCTTAAAGGGACAGAGGGTATGACAGTCTCAGCGTGTAGATCTAGATCAGGCGTCAATAGTCTCTCTTCCGTGTTGGCTTTCTCAGGATCATCTTTCCCAGGGTACTTGCTTACGCAGACCCTCCTGGGTGATTGTGACCACGGATGCCAGCCTTCTAGGTTGGGGAGCAGTATGAGGCTCGTTGAAGGCTCAGGGCTTATGGATCCAGGAAGAGTCAGTCCTGCCCATAAACATCTTGGAGCTGAGAGCAATCTTTAATGCTCTTCTGTCCTGACCTCAGTTAGCCTTAGTTTATCAGATTCCAGTCTGAAAACATAACCTCGGTGGCCTACATCAACCACCAGGGTGAAACCGGAGTTCCTTGGCCATGACAGAGGTGGCCCGAATTATTCAGTGGGCGGAGACCCACAACTGGTGTCTTTCTGCGATCCACATCCCAGGAGTGAATTGGGAAGCAGATTTTCTGAGCAGACAGACTTTTCATCCCGGGGAGTGGGATTTCATCCGGATGTGTTTTCTAGCTTGACCCTCATGTGGGGGCAGCCGGAGTTGGATCTCATGGCTTCTCGTCAGAATGCCAAACTCCCGAGATACGGCTCAAGGTCAAGAGATCCGCAGGCATTTCTGATCGATGCTCTGGCAGTTCCTTGGAACTTCAGTCTAGCATACCTGTTTCCTTCCGTTCGCTCTCCTTTCAAGAGTCATTGCTCGAAACAAGCAGGAGAGGGCGTCTGTCATTCTCATAGCCCCGGCATGGCCTTGCAGGATTTGGTATGCAGACCTAGTGGAAATGTCATCCTTTGCACCTTGGAGACTGCCTCTGAGGAAGGACCTTCTACTTCAGGGTCCCTTCCTTCATCCAAATATCGTTTCTCTGAAGCGGACTGCTTGGAGATTGAACGTTTAAGCGTGGATTTTCAGAGTCGGTCATTGAGACCTTGATTGAGGCTTGTAAGCCTGTGACTCGCAGGATTTACCATAAAATCTGGCGTAAATACTTGTATTGGTGTGAATCCAAAGGATACCTTTAGAGTAGAATATGGATTCCTAGGATTTCGTCCTTTCTCCAGGATGGTCTGGAGAAGGGTTTGTCGGCAAGTACTCTAAAGGGTCAGATTTCGGCATTGTCTATTTTGTTACATAAGCGCTTAGCAGATGTGCCAGACGTGCAATCGTTTTGTCAGGCCTTGGTTAGGATTCGGCCTGTATTTAAACCTGTTACTCCTCCATCGAGTCTTAACCTTGTTCTTAAAGTTTTACAACAGGCTCTGTTTGAGCCTATGCATTCTTGAGATATTAATATGTTATCTTGGAAAGTTTTGTTTCTTGTTGCTATTTCCTCTGCTCGGAGAGTTTCTGAACTCTCTGCTTTACAGTGGGATTCCCCTTATCTTATATTTCACTCTGATAAGGTGGTTCTGCGTACTAAGTTTGGTTTCCTGCCCAAGGTTGTTTCGGTCAAGAATATTAATCATGAAATCGTTGTACCTTCTTTGTGTCCTAATCCTGCTTCTCACAAAGAATGCTTGTTACATAATCTGGATGTTGTGCGAGCGCTAAAATTTTATTTGCAGGCAACTAAGGACTTTCATCAGTCTTCTGCATTTTTTGTTTGCTTTTCTGGGAAATGCAAGGGTCAGAAAGCTACAGCTACTTCACTTTCCCTTTGGCTTTATTCGCTTTGCATATGAGACTGCTGGACAGCAACCTCCTGAGAAAATCACAGCTCATTCCACAAGGACTGTTTTTTCTTCCTGGGCCTTCAAAAATGAAGCTTCTGTGGAACAGATTTGCAAGGCTGCAACTTGTTCATATTTGCACACTTTTTCCACATTCTATAAATTCGATACTTTTGCCTCGGCTGAGGCTTCTTTTGGGAGAAAGGTTCTTAAAGCAGTGATGCCTTCTGTTCGGTTACCTGTCTTGTCCCTCCCTTATCATCTGTGTCCTCTGGCTTGGGTATTGGTTCCCAACAGTAATTGATGGTGATCCGTGGACTCACTGTGTCATTAGAAAGAAAATGAAATATTTGCTTACCTGATAAATTTCTTTCTTTCTTGACACGGTGAGTCCACGGCCGCCCTGTATTCAGACAGTTTTCTTTTATATAAACCTCGGGCACCTTGTGTTACTTCCTTTCTCTCCTTTCCCTTTGGTCGAATGACTGGGGGATTATGGCTAGGGGAGTGATATTTAACAGCTTTGCTGTGGTGCTCTTTGTCGCCTCCTCTGTCGGCTAGGAGTGATATTCCCAACAGTAATTGATGATGATACATGGAAAGAAAGAAATTTATCAGGTAAGCATAAATTTTAGTTTTTGCTTTGCATATGCACCACTAGTTTTATTACCTGTTAATAATTCTACTCTAGACATGTTGTTATGTTTAGCTCTTGCCTCCTGTAATAAAGATTTTTCATATCCCTTTTCCTGTAATTTAACTTGTAATATATCAGCCTCTCCTTCAAAATCTTCTATATTTGTGCAATTGCATCTGATTCTACGGAATTGCCCATAGGGAATATTTGATTTCCACCTATGCAAGTGGCTACTTTTGGCATGTAGAAAACTATTTCAATCAGTGGGGTTTCTATAATTTTTTTGTAATAACTTTATTGTTCTCATCAATGGACAATGTTAGATCTAGGAAATCAATCTTGTTCATTTATATTCTCCGTAAAAATGAAATTATAAGTGTTGATGTATTTTATAAATTATACTGTCTCATCGTTCAACCCTTTCCACACAATGATAATGTTGTCTATATATCTGTAATATTTGTGAAGTTTGTCTCTAAAAGGATTGTTATTCCAAATCATATGTTCCTCAAAATGCCCCATATATATGTTGGCATAGGAGGGTGCCATGAGGTGTAAAATTTCCCATTGAACTCAAAATAATTGTGAGTGAGAACATAATATATGCCGTCTACTAGGAATTTCACATGTACTTCAGGAATATCCCAATTTTAACTTTTTTCTTTAGAAGCTTCTACTCCTTTTTCATGCGGGATATTTGTATATAGGGCTGAGACGTCGCAGGTCATCCAAAGGAAATCTGATTTAGCGGCAACATTGATAAGCAGTATACGAAGAGTTCAGGCTGTCAGAAGGAACCTATTTTTGGCATCTATCCGTGCCTAGCAATTAAGTATTGTGAATTATTTACTAACAGCAATTTCTTTTTTCATATATTTGAACTGAACTGATTGTTTAGCAACTTTTAATTTTTCAAAGACTGACTTTGATTAAACTTACGAAAATATTTTTGTTTAAGTTTCAGAGGCTTTGATATTATTTATATTTGGTATTTGACCCTCTCTGTAGCGCTCTTTTTCAGTTTTTTGTATAGTCTTGTATTTCAGTGTGCTTAGGGCTGCAGAATAGATGGATACCATTAGCTTAGAAGTAACCAATGAAGACAGCTGGTGATAATGATAATCACAACGAATATAATGCAAACCGTATAAGGGCATGCAAGTTCTTGGAAATGGCTAATACGAACACTGTACCACAAGCACAAGATTTATTACGAAGTTTAGAGAAATTGTTAACGGCTGATACTAAAGAATGGCAAGATCTCATTCTCTTGTACATTTAGGTCTTACATAATGTTATCCCCAGAGGCTTATGGGTGTCTAAACATCCAGCTTTCAACTTAGATGATGTTGAGTATTCCTCCGAGTGGGATAGTGCATTACATGATTGCTCAATGAAACTCATCAAAATACTAATTAAATATAGAGAATCAAAATTAGATAAATTTAAAAGTTGAAATTGAGGCAACTAGCAAACAAGTAATTCCACTGTTAAAAGATGAAAAATGGAAGACTTTTCATGATAACATTATGAGGCAAAACAAAACACTAGATCTAGATTTACAATTGAAAAAAGCATCTAAACTAAAGAGAGACTTAGAGGATTATAAAAATTATTACATTTTTACATACCAACGATTTAATAAAAATTATCATAAAAACCAAACACATTTTTCCAGACCATAAAGAGGGGATAACAATTAAATTAGAACCAATCACAAAAAATCAGTCTCCACTAAAGAAAATGAAGTAAACATTAGAAATGCAAATTTCAGGGAGGGACCCAATCAAAGTGTAAATAATAGAGCAAGTAATTATGAAAGATCAGAAACTCCACATAAAGTTGCCTATACTAATCACCATAGAAGACAATTTTGACATTCCTAGAACCAATAGAGTTCAACCTTTTATATCATCATAATTCCAATCAATGCGAAAGATGACATTCAGAAGGTGCCAAACCTAAAAATACAAGCAGTAATGATTGGGGAAACAATATTACACACAACCCTTCAGGTACTCATAATTCTTCTTCTTTTTTGGGGAAAGAAACAGGGAATGGGAGTATCAGCAAATTAATCAACCAGTAAAAACATACGAGCAACCATGGGATATGAGGGAGGAAGGGAGCAACAGGTGGACAAAGATAGAGGAAGGGAACAATCAAAAGAGGATGCAGAGGAGGCAGTTTGGCACAGGGAAAGAAAAACAGCCAAAAGGTTAGAAAAAAAATAAATTGGATATAACTTCCAAGGATATATATAAATCTATCTTCGGTAACCCTTACTAATAATGAAATAAAACTTTTGGGGAAAGGATTGAAGTTTCCTCGCTAAAGCAATCCAAATAAATTTGAAATTTACATAGACCTTCAAAAATACATCAGGAAGTTAACCCTTAAAAGGTACTTCCTAAAAGTAAGTTCAAACAGGTGCCATTTAATACAGGTAATGAGTGGAGGACAGAGGAGCCTCTTAAAGAAGATGATACAGGTCTGTGAGAGCCAGAAATCTTGCTTGTTTGTAGGTGACCAAATACTTATTTTCCACCATAATATGTAAATAAATTCTTTCCAAATCAGACAATGTGATTGTCTGGATTTGTTTCCACATTTTGTCTCTCATAGTTGAGGTATACCTATGATGAAAATTACAGGCCTCTCTCATCTTCTTAAGTGGGAGAACTTGCACAATTGGTGGCTGACTAAATACTTTTTTGCCCCACTGTATGAGAGACGTTAACGTTAGGTTATTTTCTAATTGATCAAATTGTATATAATTTCCTTCTTAATATAAGGAGAGTCCACAGCTTCATTTCTTACTGTTGGGAAATACTGAACTGGCCGCCAGGAGGAGGCAAAGACACCCCAGCCAAAGGCTTAAATACCTCTCCCACTTCCCCCATCCCCCAGTCATTCTTTGACTTTCGTCACAGGAGGATGGCAGAGAAGTGTCAGAAGATTTTCGAGTTGTTCCTCAGGAGGGGGGTATATGCCCTTCGATATGGGACTGAAGTTTTAAGTAGTCTTGTCAGCCTCTCAATGAGAGCATCCAGACAACCTGCTAACAGCTCCTTAAGCAACCATTGTTGATGAGTTTCACTGTCTGCTTTTTCTTCACTCAAGTCCATGTCAGGAGCGATGCTACAAGACTGTCACACTGGAGAGGCTGTGTTTCTGTTCCTGGTAAGATCGTTTCCATTTTACATATGTTGTAAACGCTAGAAGACAGGGTCACAGTGTGGCTTTTTTTTATCTTAATAGAATCTTGGGTTAATGCCTCCTGAGGGAGGTTATTGAACAGTGGGGATTAAGCAAATGTGATACGTTGCTTTATGTGAGATGTATTGGGCTCATAGACTGTTATGCGGTAACGGAACACACAGATTTTTACTTTTACTTTGAATGCTGCGCAACTTGTAGCTTGGCGTGCTTTTTCTCATAGTAGGGGCTTGTGCACGACATGACCGGGTGTGGTCACACTTTCGTTTTCCCTTTCCTGACCCAGCTAGCTGTCGGAGAAGAAGTTTGTTTCTCTGTTGCCTGGGTCTAGGAGGTGGTGAGTGCCCCAGTCATTGGTAGTATAAAGGTGCCAATTTGTGAGAAATAAAAGATAATTTATTCTGTGTCCTACTGTTAGCTCTAGCTATGGAGGATTCTGATATGCTCGAGGGTACTCCCTCTATCCCTAATAGTAATACTTGTCTATATTGTGAGGAGGCCTTGGTATGCCCACCCTCTCAACTATGTTCCATATGCATCAACAAGGTTATTATGTCTAAGAAGGTTAACCCCTTTAGTACTACTGAGCCGTCCACCTCTGAGGTCTCGCCGTCCCGTGAGGTGCATACCCATCAGTCATTTCCCTTATTACATGCGGATTCCCATAGCACGCCTGATCCTCTATCTGGAGGGAGCCTTTTACCATCAGACTTTACCGCACACTTAAAGACGGCGGTGTCTGAGGCTCTTAGTGCTTTACCTCGCCCTGCAAAGCACAAGCGAAAGGTTAAACATAGCTCTCTGGTCCAGGGGTCATCCAGTGATTTATTAGATTTGTCTGTTTTTCAAGGGTCTCTGAGTCTTCAGAGGGTGAACTTTCTGGATCGGAGTCTGCTACCTCTAGGCCTCCGGCAGCGGAGGAGCCAGCCTTTAGATTTAAAATTTAACACTTACATTTTCTTCTAATGTCGACATTAGAGGTCCCAGAGGCCAAGATGCCTGATGAACCTTTGATCCCTAAATTAGACAGGGTGTACAAGGACAGGGTAGCACCGCTAACTTTTCCTGTACCTGTAAAAATGGCTAACATTATTAAGAACGAGTGGGATAGAATTGGATCTTCCTTTTCCCCCTTGTCTGCCTTTAAAAAAATTATTCCCAGTCCCGGACTCACAGCTGGAGTTGTAGGGTTCTGTCCCTAAGGTGGATGGCGCTATCTCCACGCTAGCCAAGCGTACTACTATTCCACTTGAGGATAGCTTGTCATTCAGAGAGCCGATAGATAAGAAGATGGAAACTTTTCTCAGAAAAATGTTTCACCGTACGGGATACCTGTTTCAACCTGCAGCGGCTGTTGCCTTATTTGCTGGAACTGCCACCTACTGGTGCGACTCCTTAGCAGATTTGAACGAGGTGTAGGGTCCCCTCGATGTTATCTAAGAAAGAATTAAAGCCTTGAGAATTGCTAATTCTTTTATCTGTGATGCAAACATGCAGATTATTCGCCTGAATGCTAAGATTTCTGGTTTCTTATTACAGACCCGTCGGGCGCTCTTGCTGAAGTCCTGGTATGCGGACATGACTTCTAAGTTTAGACTACTTTCCCTTCCCTTGAAGGGAAATATTTTATTTGGTCCAGGCCTGAACTCCATTATCTCCACGGTTACAGGGGGCAAGGGTGCCTTCCTACCGCAGGATAAAAACAACAAATCTAAAGGACAAGGATCTAATTTTCGTTCTGAAAAGTCCCAACGTTAGCAGTCCTCCTCTAAGCCCAAGCAAACCCAAGGGCATTTGTAAGCCGGCCCAATCCTGGAATGAGCATCCCAGCAGAGCTGTTAAGCGTCACTTCCCTTACCCATAACTCCCATTCATTCTCTTTGCCTCTGTCAAGGGAGGATGGGTGAAGATGGTGTCTGAAGATATTAAATCCTTTAATGGGTAATTTTCCCTGCAAGCAAGGATTAGGGACTATGCTGCGTCCATGTCAATCTCTTTAGTAAGAGTAATGGTGGCTTTTAGCAGTTAGAAGACGGCAAGGTTGTCTTTGCTTAACTTCTAACAATATTGCTGACCCCTGTTATAGAAAGCCAGGGTTGGTTACTCTGTCTTTTCTTATTCTACAGGTCCCTGGTAGAAGTGAAGAAATCTGCCAGACCTTAGAAGACATTCCCTGCCTGACAGCAGGATCCACAGGTAAGTGATTCCCTTCCAGGTTAGAAGATACCAGCACTCTTAGGGTTAAATCTCCTTGTGGATATTCTTTCTTAGGACTCCTTTTATTTCTGTTGGGGTTTATGAGGCTGACAGAATTTTAGATGTTAAGAAGGATTCTCTTAATTACTGGCATTTATGAGAGATAATACACTTTATTGAGAGCATATTTATTAATTGTTCTGGAAGGGTATAATTAGTTTTTAATAGAAAACGTATTCCTCTATGTTTAAACTTTTTTATTATATTGCGCGCAATTTCTTATAAGGAGTCTCTTGTGGTGCAGTTGTTTGTTTTGGTTTTTTTTAGTTGCAGTCACATGACCGCTTCTCTGCACTTTTCGTATCTCTGTTCGTATCGTAGTTGGTAGCAGTGCGTGTAGACTTTTGCAGCTCCTGTTTGCAATCCTCTATCTACGCCTACGATCCTGATTCTGCTAGTGGGATAGGTTGACTGGCCGAGGGAGTGGTTAGCACTCAGTAGAGCTGAGGTATTACGTTTCTGGCAGTTTGAGTGTTTTTGTTAGTTTTGGGGGGGTGTTTTACTATCAGAGTATATGATAAACAGAGTTCTCTTCATTTTCTTTTGGCATAATACTTATTTTGCTAATTTCTGGTGGGGTCTAGTTTCTTATAGTCATGGACACTAATGAAGAAAGTGTGTCTTTTGTAAAATGTTTATTTTGCTTGAAGGCTAATGTTATTCCTCCTGTGTAGTTTTGCTTGTCTTGTCTAAATAAAACGTTATTTAAAGATAACATTTCTCTCTCAGAGCATTCTGTCTTTCAGGATAATGTTGTCCTAGCTATGCCTCAGCTTTCCCCTCAAACGTCACAAGCTTTACTTGTTTTGCATGCAGTGCCCTGCGGTTCCTCTCAACAACCTCCTGGGGGTGTTTATTTACCTGCGCAGATAACATCAGCTGTTTCAGCAGCCTTATCAGCCTTTCCGGTTGCTGGTAAGCACAAGAGGAAATCCAAAAATATTAATGTTAATAAGGATTCTGACTCCGCTAAAGCTGCGTTAGTCAGTATGTCTCAGTTATCTGATGAGGATGATACCTCAGTGGCTTCTGAGGGCGAATTGTCAGATTCTGATACTGTAGTGACCAATTCTGCAGATTCAGAGGAGATTAATTTCAGATTTAAGTTAGTACATCTCCGAGTACTTTTAAAGGAGGATCTTGCTACTTTGCCTTGTCTGTTGCGGAGAATCCAAAGAGGTCTAGTAAACTTAACAGGGTATATGATGTGCCCTCATCTGTGGAAGTGTTTGCAGTTCCAGGCCGTATGGCAGATATCATAGCTCAGGAATGGATTCCTTTTTCCCCTTCCCCTGTTTTTAAAAAGATGTTTCCTGTTGCGGGTTCTATACGTGACACGTGGCGCACAGTGCCCAAGGTAGAGGGAGCTATCTCTACTCTTGCCAAGAGAACTACTATTCCTATTGAAGATCGTAGTTGTTCTTTTAAGGATCCCATGGATAAGAAGCTTGAGGCTTTTTTGAAGAAAATGTACATTCATCAGAGATTACAGTGGCAGCCAGTTGCTAGTATTGCTACAGTTGCGGAAGTAGCATCTTATTGGTGCGATGTCTTATCTAATCTCAACAGAGACTACTATAGAGGAGATCCAAGACAGGATCAAGGCTCTCAAGCTGGCCAATACCTTTTATTTGTGATGCCAGCATGCAAGTTCTTAGACTGGGGGCTAAGATTTCTGGTTTCACTGTTTTAGCTTGCAGAGCTCTATGGTTAAAATCTTGGTCTGCAGATGCCACATCCATGTCCAAGCTTTTGTCTTTGCCTTATAAGGGCAAAATCTTGTTTGGTTCAGGTCTGGCTGAAATAATTTCTGAAATTACTGGTGGAAAAGGCTCTTTCCTACCTCAGGATAAAAATAATAGACCTAAGGGTCTCCAGAATTCAAATTTTCATTCCTTTCTTAACTTTAAGGGACACAAGTCTTCCTCTTCCAAGCCGGAACAATCCAAGTCTTCTTGGAGGTCCAGTAAGCCTTGGAATAAAGGAAAGCAAGCCAAGAAGCCTTGTGCCAATTCTAAATCAGCATAAAGGGACCACCCCCAATCCTGTATTGGATGAAAGGGGGGGTCAGGCTCTCTTTTTCAGCTGGCTTGTATACGCGATGTTCCGGATCCTTGGGCCGTAGAAATAGTATCCCACGGTTACAGAATAGGATTCAAATCCTGTCCTCCCTGGGGCAGATTCTACCTGTCAAGGTTATCTGTCGACCAGATAAAGAGAGAGAGGCCTTCTTAAACGGTGTAAAGGACCTATCTTTCCTGAGAGTGATTGGAGGAACATGGTCTAGGATTCTATTCAAATCTATTTGTAGTTCACAAAAAGGAGGGCACTTTCTGTCCCATACTGGACCTAAAGTGTCTAAACCAATTCCTCAGGATTCCATCCTTCAAAATGGAGACCATCCATTCCATTCTTCCTTTGGTACAAGAGAGTCAGTTCATGATCTGAAGGACGCATATCTTCATGTTCCCATTCACAGGGATTGTTGCCAGTTTCTGAGGTTTGCCTTTCTGGACAAACATTTCCAGTTTGTTGCCCTTCCTTTTGGCCTTGCCACAGCTCCCAGAATTTTCACAAAGGTTCTGGGGGCTCTTCTGGCAGTGGTCAGGTCTCAGGGAATTGCTGTGGCGCCTTACCTGAACGACATCTTAGTTCAAGCTCCATTTTTTCATCTAGCAATATCTCATACAGAGATGTTATCTATAGTATGTTCCCACAGGTGGAAAGTGAATCTGGGAAAGAGTTCCCTTGTACAAAATACAAGGGTGTGTTTCTTAGGAACAATTATAGATTCCCTGTCTATGAAGATTTTTATGACGGACGTCGGAAAATCCAAACTTCATGCTTCGTGCCGTTCTCTTTAGTCTGCATGGAGGTGATTGGTCTGATGGTTGCCTCCATGGACATCATTCCTTTTGCTCGATTCCATCTGAGACCTCTGCAACTATGCATGCTCAGTCAATGGAACCACTCAGATCTCTCGCAGAGGATAATTCTGGACTCCCTAACAAGATTGTCTCTTGTGGTGGATTTCACAGGACCATCTGTCTTGGGGGACACATGCTTCCTGAAGCCTTCCTGGGTGATTGTGATCACAGACGCCAGCCTGTTAGGCTGAAGAGCAGTTTGGGGCTCCTTAAGAGCACAGTGCCTGTGGACTCCAGAGGAGTCTTTTCTTCCAATAAACATATTGTAATTGAGAGCAATCTTCAATGCCTTGATAGCTTGGCCTCAGCTAGAATTGGTCCGGTTTATCAGATTCTAATCGGACAACATCACCTCAGTGGCTTACGTCAACAACCAGGGAGGAACTCTGAGTTCCTTAGCCATGAAGGAGGTGACTCAAATTCTCCAGTGGGCGGAGTCGGATACCATGCTTCAGGCTCGTAAACCGGGTACTCGCAGAATTTACCATAAGGTATGGCATTAATACCTTCATTTTTGTGATTCAAAGGGTTTCTCTTGGAATAAAGTAAGGGTTCCTCAAATTTTGTCTTTTCTTCAGGAGGGCCTGGAGAAAGGTTTGTCAGTCAGTACTCTGAAGGGTCAGATTTTTGCACTGTGTATTCTTTTGCACAAACGTCTGGCAGATGTTCAATCTTTTTTTCAGGCCCTGGTCAGAATCAGGCCTGTGTTTAAACCTGTTGCTGCTCCTTGAAGCTTAAACCTTGTTAAAGTTTTGCAACAGGCTCCGTTTGAGCCAATGCATTCTGTTGATATTAAGTTGTTATCTTGGAAGGTTTTGTTCCTTCTTGCTTTTTCCTCTGCTCGCAGAGTGTCTGAACTCTCAGCTCTGCAGTGTGATTCCCCTTACCTTATTTTTCATGCGGATAAGGCAGTCCTTCGTACTAAGTTGGGTTTTTTCCCTAAGGTTGTATCAGATCAAAATAGTAATCAGGAAATTGTTGTTCCTTCTTTTTGTCCTAATCCTTCTTCCCTTAACCCTTTGAGTGCTAAGTTGTTTTTAAGGGTTTTTTTTAAACTTTTTTTTTTCCCCAGATCCCCATGACTTACATTGTTGGAAAGGTTACCTTTCCAACTGTGGGTCTTGGGGGTCTGTAGCTGCTTAGATGCTTGAGATACAGGCTTCTAAGCAGCATGCCCCCTGCTCCTATTCTTAACATTGTTTATTTTAAATAAAGTTGTGCGGTGACGTCATTGCGCGTGACGTCACTGCGCATAACGTGAAGCCCCAGCGATGCCTGTCACTATGCAGGCCCGATCGCCGGGGTAGAAGCAGATGGGAGCCCCCAGATCTCCCTAAAGGTGGGGGAGAGCTAGCGACGGCTCTGAGCCGTTGTTAGCACCAGAGTGGGAAACTCTGCGACGGCTCAGAGCCGTCATTGGCAAAAAGGGGTTAAGGACGGTCTGTTACATAACTTGGATGTTGTGCATGCTCTAAAATTTTACCTTCAAGCAACTAAAGATTTTCGTCAGTCTTCTGCCCTGTTTGTTGTTTTTTCTGGTAAGCGTAAGGGTAGGCATAAGCGTAAGACTCCATCAGAAATTAAATCGGCCCTCAACATACTACCAATCTCCCACCTCCTCAAAAGCTCACAATCATACAAAACCCAAAGACTCATAAATTTAGCTCTTTTGCCCCTGTTACCGAGGAAGTGTCTGCCCTTATACTGTCCTCCCACCTCACTACCTGTCCCCTCGACCCCCATCCCCTCACAGCTACTCCCCTCCCTCTCTTCTACCCTCAACCCATACTCACACACATTTTATACCTCTTCCTCAGCACTGGTATATTTCCCTCATCTCTAAAATATGCACTGGTCACACCTATCCTCAAGAAACCTTCCCTCGATCCAACCTCCCCATCCAACTACTGCCCTATTTCCCTACTCCCTCAAGCCTCAAAGCTCCGCAAATAGCTAGTATATGCACGTATATCCAATTTCCTTACATTAAACTCTCTTCTTGACCCACTGCAATCTGGATTTTTTTTTTTTTTTTTTTTAATAATAGTTTTTATTGAGGTTCAGTTCAAGGCTTACAAATAGTAAACGTCGGCACATATTAAACAATACAGTAAGAAATGGTTGCATGACTTTCATCAGGATATATATATAGATAGATATACATAACATGAATTTATGACTGTTACATTCTTTGTATAGGAAAATATTTGCCATGCAATCTGTATACCAACTTCATGTTATATGAGGTCACTCTTGGACCCCTAAACTATATACAAAATATGCCGTTATAGTTGGTAAACTGAGACAGAAGGAGACCACTCATGGGTCTCAAATGATGAACCTTTTTTTTTTTATATATATATATTTATAGAATAGATAACAATCATTATATCACATGAGATTATATATAAGACCAACAATATATATAACAAAGTTATATGTAATAAGGGATAGTATATGGGAAGGGGGGAAGGAAGGGGAGAAAATGATCAAATATAAAAATGCTCAGTAGGAATATTGGTAATGTCCGGGGGGAAGTAGTATGGGGGGGAGCATAATGGAGGGGAAAGATGAGGCGACGAAGCTGGCACTGACTCAGGAGGCCAAGGTTAGGGGTATAAAGAACCAGATAATATTTTAGTGTTTTGATGCTGGGCTGAGAGAGACATGATATAGGGCTGACTGTGGTATCTCCCCCAGGGGTTGTTGTCACCACTGGACGGAGCCGGAAAAGGTATATGGGATATAACCCACTCTCTTGCAAGAGTGGGAAAGGATGAGGGGAGATATCTATAACCTTCTATGCCACTACAGTAATAACTATGCAGGTTTCCTGCTATGTAGGACATCTGACAAACTAATATCAAATGCATAAGCACCTAGCCGCTAATCACTCAAGTAGAAGAACAAGGAACCTTATCATGTGCTAATAACATACTAAGAAAAAGCTTCTTATCTAAAGTGCACTTAGGTTATTGAGCAGGACAGGCCTATTTAAGTGTATTCTAATTTAGCCATTAATAGCACCCTGGGGCATCTTTTTTAAGGTATCTGCTTACAAGATTGGATATGGATGTATATATACAGTTCCGAACCCTATGGGAATAATAGCATATGGGATTAAATTAAGCGTGAGAAAACTGTGAGGTGAGTCCCCAGCAATTAATTAAATATAGAGAACAGTATCTAATCCACTCTCAACTTGCTATAGAAGTAGTCTCTCAACCTGTTAAACAAATGAGACCTTATGAGGCAAATGAAGAGTCATTCTTAAACCTATAGAGGGAAAGTTCTGGAAATGGAGGAATATAAGAACCTCTGTGAACCGGAAAATCTGTGTTAGCACTTAGAGACAAAAACAGAAATGTGCAATCATCAAACTGTACAGCCTAAAAAACTTTAAGGGCTATAAAAAGGGTAAGTGCAACACCATAAGTACTCCTTTAGATTCGGGTTACATGTAGCTATAGACCATAGTGCAAAAAATACTAGACTATAGGAGCATACATAGACATCTTAAAGCTCATAGCCACAAATAGTTAAATGAAGTCTGTGACAGTAGCCTATTCATATCTGAACCTTTACTCCCCTCTAGTGGCGGAAATAAATAGCTACACTTTGTCATCAGGTATATCATATAGCTCTAGGGGGATATTCTTTGTGTAGATTATCTAGCACAGGGTACGATGTGTAATCTCTACCTCAACTATCACACAGATATACTAAGAATATATAGCTTATTAGTGTTTTGTCATTAAACAGCTCTTATATATCGTGGTGCAGGTATAGGAGATATGGTTAAATGCTGTCACTTTGAATCATTATAGACCGGCTAGTGATTAACATTATTAGCAACGGATTTTATCACCTGGGTATGGGCCCTATACCCAAGTAACTCATTGTCCACTCTATATATAAAGCGATGCACAGGAGACTTTCAGTATACCCTTTATGACCAAAACATTGTAACCCATGACCTGGTTTCCTTAGTTTACCCCAACAGGTCAACAAAGGAGAGTAGCCAAAATGCAGGAGCTTCAATATTAACATGCAAGGCTGATTATGTAATCTTGAGAGTTAGACTTTAGGTAACTAAGTGATTGAACATTTCCAACTTAAAATTTCTGAAATGTACTTAGAGCTGAAAATAAAAAATAGCAGTAATGGATAAACTTCTTACACCAGTTCAGGGGCAAGACGTAATAGTAAGTCCAACTATACTCCGTGTTTCCTATCAGGTACAATAGCAGGGTCCACTGCAGTAAAGGTTGCAGAATGTACTAGGTAACAGGCTAACAGCAGTATAAAAAAGAACATTTTACAAACATACATTTCTGGCTATAAGAGACTATTTCCCAGGTGCCCCTGGTCTGAAGGGGAAGTAGTGTTGTATATACTAACTGTAACATGGGGATCTACAAATGCATACACACATTTATCTAGGGGTCAGTAACCCTGTTGTACCACATTTAGAGTTCCTATATAAAAGGAGCTACGAATGACCTATTGATGTCAAGTTTAACATGCAGTTTAAAGGGAACATGAAATGTAAGATGCCCTGTACTGTAAAACATACCTATTTGGAAGGGTACCATAAAAAGCAGGCTGAGCATGAAATAGCAATATCCCTTATCGTTTCCCAGCTAGACACCACGTATGACTCTTTAAGTAGAGCAACACTGACCCCCAGTGGAGAAGAGTAATCTATGCAATAGTCTACTATGTAATGTCTTTACGGTGCAATGCAAATTTAGTGAGTAAATATAAAGGGATTAGTGTGGGACTCTAGGTATTTAACGTGTAGATCATCTAAGGATCTGAAGTTAAAAGGAAAATATGATAGAAGAGATGTGTTTGTTTTTTGGAGCTAGTATAACATAGAACTAAGAACATTTTCGAATAATTGTTAAAACTGTTCATCAGATAAAAAACAAACAAAAAAAAAAACAGGTGTAGACAGGGGTAAATAGTGCCCCTAGGTGATAATGTTCTAAAGTAACATACAGTGCCCAAGTCATTTCCAATTAGGGTCTATTGACCTATCCCATGCCGGTGCTCAGGTCCACTTAACTCTCTTGATAGAAGATCTCCGGTGCGGTAGTCTCTTTCTCCATCCCCTGCACAGCTGTTAATGTGTTGCTGCTCATAGCCTGGCTGTTGTAGGTATTGGCCTCAATCGTCTTGCAATCTGTGAGTTATGTGGATTGTGCTATGATGCACACATGGAATAGATATATGGGGATCGGTAGGAGGCACATATTTGTAAAACATATGGCATTGCATACATAAAAACACCAGGTTACAAAACATAGCAGCCCAAAACGAAAAGGACTTGTAACATAAATAACTTAACTATTGTTAGACACACCAGCCCCAAACCTGAGAAGTATAGCAATTTTGGTAATAATGCAAATAGTATGGAAACATCGACTATGTTTCAGATACAGTAACGTCATAAAGTCAATGTTCCTGTAGCTTGAATACACTTCTCGTGTCTTTGAGAGCATAGTATGAGGGAGGCAGCTATTCTCCTTAGCTGTGAACGTTGGTTGAGGTTTTATGACTGCCCTCTGGGCCAGTATGGCACTTTATTAAAACAAGGCAGTCCCGGTTTTCATAACATTATTACCCCTCACCATGGCGAACATTTCTTGGTGTTTTGATACGTGCGGGAGGAGGGCACTCTGTCCGTATATCGGAGTCTGCTGTCCCCTGGGATCCTAGTTTATACAAGGGAGTGTGAGGCAGTCTGTATATACCTTGTGCTCTGAGTGTCATATGGTAAGAGAGCAGGTTTCGGCGGTCCTGTACCATAAATATGTCCAAAGTGCTCGGGACCATAAAATCGCTGTGCATTGTAGGGGAAGTCCGGCCTTGCCTCCCTGTGATGAATTCAATTATTGCCCCATTCCCACACACCACTGCAGCGTTCATAGTAGTTTTCCCGAACTGTCTCAGAGCAGGCTTAGTTGGAGTCAGAGACAGGAGCACAGTACTGTTGGTTAGGTCTCTGTGAATCTCTGGGTCTGCTAGTGTGGGAGTGTCATTCGCCAAAGTCTGACCCTCTGCTGGCTCAACTACTCCCGAAGCACCATAGAGTGATGGCCGTTGTATTTGAGGCCGCTCGTTAAGAATGATATGGCGTAGGTCTCTCTCTAGTTTTCGGAAGTGCTCCCGAAGGAGCCGGTGTATGTCCGCTTCCCATCTATCAACAGCCTCCATTTGGTTGTGGTGCGGTAGCAATAAAAAGGTTATCTGATGAATTATGTAATTGAAGATTCCCCTCCTAGGGTAGAGAACGGGCAGTCCGAATGCGACTGCTATACCCCATGTACTGGGGGGGGTGTTGAGTCCTCGTGGTGAGGCCGCCGCCAAAGTTCTCAACGGTCCAGATCTGGATCTAGTAATCATAAACCCAGCAAGTTTTATATCAATCCACTCAGTGACACATGAGTCGTGCAAATATGAAAGTAGCTTTTAAACAACTTGCAGGATGGGCTCTGAAACCGGCGGGTTAGAGAGATCATACTAAGAGCTGCAGATATTGCGACCTAACATGGCCGCTGCCTAGACACGCCCCCTGCAATCTGGATTTTGTCCCCATCACTCCACAGAGACAGCAATTGTCAAGGTTACCAACGACCTACTTACGGCAAAATCCAAAGGCCACTTCTCTCTGCTTATACTCCTTGATCTGTCTGCAGCCTTTGACACTGTTGACCACTCTCTTTTGCTCCGAACCATCTGCAACATAGCTCTCTCGTGGTTCTCTTCCTATCTAACCTTTAGTGTAGCCTTTTCCGGAGCATCCTCTGCCCCGTTACCACTTTCTGTTGGGGTACCTCAAGGCTCTGTCCTCGGTCCCCTTCTCTTTTCAATCTACATGTCAGTAAATAGCAGGGTTATAATACAATTTATTTCTTATTATTCTTTAAAACAAACCCCCAATTAAAATGTATATACGAAACAATTAAAATTAATATAAATTCCTAAATTCTTTAGATTAGTTAAAATTTATAAACACATTGAATTATATTTATTGAAACCAGATTATGAATCAAATGATACACACTTACACTGTTATAATATTCTTACAAAGATCATTAAAAAAATACCTTCAAAATTAACCTTACTTACAATGAATTGCATTAAAATACCACAATAAAATACCAGAGTATGGATCGTTAACTTAACAATGTTTAGTTAGACAATATAACAAATACTTTAACAGTGTCTAGTTCTATGCCAATTTATCTGAGCTGAAATAAACTCTTATTTAACTGTAATAAGGCAAATTCTAATATATATATATATATATTTGCAAATATAAATGATTTAGCACTAAATATGTCTAATTTACACAGGGCTATGGATATAACTTAAAAAACAAATTGTGCCCTTTTAAAATTACTAACTGCAAAATAGTTATAGTTACCAAATACCTTTTGATTTAAATATTATATATTTATCAATCATTTATACTTTACCCCAAATAACCAGTTTCCAGAATTTATTGTTTCACCTCATATGAATAAAGGTATTGCAATATGGATAATAAAAGGTAGCCCAATTTTGCTTATAGTGACTGTGTCCCAAAATGGCAGCAAAATTATCAGTCAAAAATTTGTATGTTTTAAACAGTCAATTCGTTTGGCTGTCATACCAGGTTTTTTGTTGTTGTTTTTTTGAGTTTTGACTTTTTTTTTTTTTTTTTTTTTTTTTTTATTGAGGAAAAAAGGATACAACCTTTATAGACGGTGTACCAGATAATAACTTCCAAATATATCAAAGTAAATATTTTGGTTTTAAGTCCTCAAGTTTCTTCCCCATATTCAACATATTAGGTCACTCTTGGACCTTACAGGTGAGTTTGTTAAAGTCCAGGGGATGTTATAACAAAGAAACAAAAAAAAACAAAGCAAAAAAGGTATCAGACTTAGATGAGATCCTTTTGGGTATGATAAGAACAAGTTATGGTCCAAATACTAAGACCAAAGCTGAACATGGTGTATATACATAACATCGTGACACAGTCCATTAACCTTTGAACACTTGTAATACAGACAAATAAAATTCACTGTTATAACTTAATAATATAAAATAAGAAACTACATATGCTGTATATTTAGAAGAGCGGTGCATTCACAGGGGTATATAAGAAAGCTTGTTAGTTATATAGCATGAACATGGGCAAATACTGGTAAAGCTCATGAGATGTGGCTATAAGTGACTCTACCCAGTGATAGGATAACAGTTGTCATTAAGTAGTATCCAGTTTTCAATAACGGTCAACATGGCAATAGTAACATTTTCAGAACATTTGTGGGCGATGGTGGGAACATAATATGGAAGCGTACATAACTGTAATAATAAAAAATAAATTAAAAAAAGAGATTGTGGAGAAGCTACCAGATGTCTCTAGATTGAAATAAAGCTGGAAGAGTGAAGTATATGAGACAAGGTGTTGAAGGGCATAGCTCTCACCAGGAGCATGTGAATATACATACAGGGAGTGCAGAATTATTAGGCAAGTTGTATTTTTGAGGATTAATTTTATTATTGAACAACAACCATGTTCTCAATGAACCCAAAAAACTCAATATCAAAGCTGAATAGTTTGAAGTAGTTTTTAGTTTTTTAGTTATAGCTATTTTAGGGGGATATCTGTGTGTGCAGGTGACTATTACTGTGCATAATTATTAGGCAACTTAACAAAAAACAAATATATACCCATTTCAATTATTTATTTTTACCAGTGAAACCAATATAACATCTCAACATTCACAAATATACATTTCTGACATTCAAAAACAAAACAAAAACAAATCAGTGACCAATATAGCCACCTTTCTTTGCAAGGACACTCAAAAGCCTGCCATCCATGGATTCTGTCAGTGTTTTGATCTGTTCACCATCAACATTGCGTGCAGCAGCAACCACAGCCTCCCAGACACTGTTCAGAGAGGTGTTCTGTTTTCCCACCTTGTAAATCTCACATTTGATGATGGACCACAGGTTCTCAATGGGGTTGAGATCAGGTGAACAAGGAGGCCATGTCATTAGATTTTCTTCTTTTATACCCTTTCTTGCCAGCCACGCTGTGGAGTACTTGGACGCGTGTGATGGAGCATTGTCCTGCATGAAAATCATGTTTTTCTTGAAGGATGCAGACTTCTTCCTGTACCACTGCTTGAAGAAGGTGTCTTCCAGAAACTGGCAGTAGGACTGGGAGTTGAGCTTGACTCCATCCTCAACCCGAAAAGGCCCCACAAGCTCATCTTTGATGATACCAGCCCAAACCAGTACTCCACCTCCACCTTGCTGGCGTCTGAGTCGGACTGGAGCTCTCTGCCCTTTACCAATCCAGCCACGGGCACATCCATCTGGCCCATCAAGACTCACTCTCATTTCATCAGTCCATAAAACCTTAGAAAAATCAGTCTTCAGATATTTCTTGGCCCAGTCTTGACGTTTCAGCTTGTGTGTCTTGTTAAGTGGTGGTCGTCTTTCAGCCTTTCTTACCTTGGCCATGTCTCTGAGTATTGCACACCTTGTGCTTTTGGGCACTCCAGTGATGTTGCAGCTCTGAAATATGGCCAAACTGGTGGCAAGTGGCATCTTGGCAGCTGCACGCTTGACTTTTCTCAGTTCATGGGCAGTTATTTTGCGCCTTGGTTTTTCCACACGCTTCTTGCGACCCTGTTGACTATTTTGAATGAAACGCTTGATTGTTCGATGATCACGCTTCAGAAGCTTTGCAATTTTAAGAGTGCTGCATCCCTCTGCAAGATATCTCACTATTTTTTACTTTTCTGAGCCTGTCAAGTCCTTCTTTTGACCCATTTTGCCAAAGGAAAGGAAGTTGCCTAATAATTATGCACACCTGATATAGGGTGTTGATGTCATTAGACCACACCCCTTCTCATTACAGAGATGCACATCACCTAATATGCTTAATTGGTAGTAGGCTTTCGAGCCTATACAGCTTGGAGTAAGACAACATGCATAAAGAGGATGATGTGGTCAAAATACTCATTTGCCTAATAATTCTGCACTCCCTGTAGATAGTATGACTACAAGAACCTTTTAAATATGACATGAGCGTAGTGAACATCAGGGGAGTGCCCTCAACACAAACAAAGCACCACTCCAAATAATAGCAGAAATATGAGAGTCCTTATGGGGGCGCTAAATTAAATCAGTGAATAGACTATCCAATTTGAAAAGTATATGCCATATTTCCACATTCACTTAAATAAAATGTTCAACCCACTCCAGCACGACCTGTCAGTGAGACCTGACCGGGTAGAGGGTTAGCAAGATGGTGGGAGAGTCGGTAAACCAGCAAACTTGTTGGGAGTGTGAGAGCGTGTCTTTCTTGTGCCCGCTTGCAATGTTGGGCATTTCCGCAGCACTTACCAGCCCTGCACTGACTCCGGACATTTGGTGGCCTGGAACCTTTAGTGCAGGCTTGTTCGCATCTGAGTTCGGCCCTTGTGCAGGGTTTTGCTGCAATGCCCCATGTCCATGCGCACGTTGAGCAGGCCCACCAGCCGTGGTCTGGGTATCAAGTTGCCTCAGCTGTTCAGAGGAGTATGGGGTAAGTTTAAATCTGTAGATGCGGTTGGTGAGTTTTGAAACTTTCTCAGCTTCCAGGTTGGCTTTGAGGGGAGGCTTCTCTTCGCGTGCAGTTGTGTCGCTAACTGTGTCATTTTTGAGAGCCAGGTCTGCCGCACTCACCCCCCGGTCTGCTACTTCCATGAACCCGCCGTCACCCAGATCAGTGATATCGAATGCCTGTTCCCTCCGATTAATAGTGGTCAGGGATGTTTACGAAGTTTTCAAGTCTTCCTGTTGCGGACCAGAGGTATTAACGCGGGTGTCCTTTGACACATAATCTGGGTGAGCGTGGAAGCAGTTTTCGGCAAACCCATATAGCTTTGTAAAATGGTCTTCCAGTAGTTCGCATATAGCCTCTTCAAGCATATATAGATGCACTGCCATATTGGTTTGTAGCTCAGCATGTGTTGTATTAGGAATCTCTGTGTTAAAGCACCGCATCAGAGGAGACACTGCGCACACAAGGCACAGCAAGTTGTGGGGGACGGTATAGAGGCTTCAAGTGTAGGGGAAGGCCTCAAATGATTTAGTCCGGTACTGAGGGCAATTAAGCCGCATCTCGATCCAAAACCCCTATTTCTCAGATCAGGGCACCACCAGCCAAGCTTCTCCACTGTTTTGAATATGGTATACTCAGTACAGCTGCACTTAAATAATTGGTTTTGGAGAATGCTTAAAGGGACAGTACACTGTAAAATAGTTTTTCCATAAATGTATTTTAAATGACTTGTTATACCAACTGCAGAGTATAAAATATTTGAGAAATTGCATTTTCGGGTTTATTTGTGTATCTGAAGTAGCTGGTTTTGTGCTTTGAAACCACAGCCTATTACAATGGAGTGAGGTAACTTCAGAGAGGGAATGGCGTGCAGGTTTTCCTGCAATAAGGTATGTGCAGTTAATATTTTTCTAGGGATGGAATTTGCTAGAAAATGCTGCTGATACCGAACTAATGTAAGTAAAGCCTTAAATGCAGTGATAGCTACTGGTATCAGGCTTATTAATAGAGATGCATACTCTTATAAAAATGTAATATAAAACGTTTGCTGGCATGTTTAATCGTTTTTATATGTATTTGGTGATAAAACTTATTGGGGCCTAGTTTTTTTCCACATGGCTGGCTTGAATTTGACCTATAAACAGTTTCCTTAGGCTTTCCACTGTTGTAATATGAGTGGGAGGGGCCTATTTTGCTTTTTTTTTTGCACAGCAAAAATTACAGACACAGACATCCAGCTTCTTCCTGCATGATCCAGGACATCTCTGGAGGGCTCAAAAGGCTTAAAAGTCGTTTTTGAGGGAGGTAAAAAGCCACAGTAGAGCTGTGACAGTTGTGACTTTGAAAAAAAAAACAAAAAAAAAAACGTTTTTGTCTTTTATTATTTTTTGGGTATTAAGGGGTTAATCATCCATTTGCAAGTGGGTACAATGCTCTGCTAACTTGTTACATACACTGTAAAAATTTCGTTAGTGTAACTCCCTTTTTTCACTGTTATTTCAAATTTTGTCAAAATTTGTGTTTCTTAAAGGTGCAGTAACGTTTTTTATATTGCTTGTAAACTTGTTTAAAGTGTTTTCCAAGCTTGCTAGTCTCATTGCTAGTCTGTTTAAACATGTCTGACACAGAGGAAACTACTTATTCATTATGTTTGAAAGCCATGGTGGAGCCCCATAGGAGAATGTGTACTAAATGTATTGATTTCTTTTTTTTTTTTTTTTTTTTTTTTTAATTTTTACATGAACTTTATTTGTAAAAGAAAAATATCCAACATATCACATGTCATCATCATATACATAACCACAAATACAGAAATTTTTCATGGACCTGTTACAAACAAAAACAGTGGCTGATCTAGATCGGTATCATCATGGGTCCATGTATTACTTAGTCCTTTCCATCTACCAATTTATTAACTTAATACATCATGTATACGTAGCATTATTAAACATTGCTTGTACCATTTTCATTTATGTATAACCACTCAAGCCCCTAAGTAATGTATAGGTGACAGTGAGATTAGTGGGTAGAAGTAGAGGTTGATTGGATAGTGTTCGTTAAGGAGTGAGTATATTCTTCCCAGATGAAGCGAATGTCATAGAAATCCCCCAATTTGTCTATTTTGGCGTAATGGTATTGTTCTAGGTTTAAGGCTACCGTGACCCTGTCCCTCCAAAACTGTACCGTAGGTAGTGTGCTTTTTTTCCAGTTATATGGAACATATCTTTTAGCTGTATTAATCATTATTGTCAACAATTTTAGTCTGTACGCACACCTTATCTTAGGGCGAACGTTAAACAGAAACGTCCATGGCGTGTGAGGGATTGGGGACCCTAAGACTGTCTTCATTTCTCTACCTATTTCTAACCAATATTGTTGTGCAGGTGGGCAAGTCCACCATATGTGCGTGAAAGTGCCTTGATTTCACCTTAAACAGTAAAGATCAGTCTTTAACTATAAAAGAAATATCACCAGAAGATTCTGACGAGGGGGAAGTTATGCCGACTAACTCTCCCCACATGTCAGACCCTTCGCCTCCCGCTCAGGGGATGCACGCTAATATGGCGCCAATTACATCAGGGACGCCCATAGCGATTACCTTGCAGGACATGGCTGCAATCATGAATAATACCCTGTCAGAGGTATTATCCAGGTTGCCTGAATTAAGAGGCAAGCGCGATTGCTCTGGGGTTAGGAGAAATACAGAGCGCGCAGATGCTGTAAGGGCCATGTCTGATACTGCGTCACAATATGCAGATCATGATGACGGAGAGCTTCAGTCTGTGGGTGACATCTCTGATTTGGGGAATCCTGATTCAGAGATTTCTAATTTTAAATTTAAGCTTGAGAACCTCCGTGTGTTGCTTGGGGAGGTATTAGCTGCTCTGAATGACTGTAATACAGTTGCAGTACCAGAGAAATTGTGTAGGCTGGATAAATACTATGCGGTACCGGTGTGTACTGATGTTTTTCCTATACCTAAAAGGCTTACAGAAATTATTAGCAAGGAGTGGGATAGACCGGGTGTGCCTTTTTCCCCACCTCCTATATTTAGAAAAATGTTTCCAATAGACGCCACTACACGGGACTTATGGCAGACGGTCCCTAAGGTGGAGGGAGCAGTTTCTACTTTAGCAAAGCGTACTACTATCCCGGTTGAGGACAGTTGTGCTTTTTCAGATCCAATGGATAAAAAATTGGAGGGTTACCTTAAGAAAATGTTTATTCAACAAGGTTTTATTTTACAGCCCCTTGCATGCATTGCGCCTGTCACGGCCGCGGCGGCATTCTGGTTTGAGGCCCTGGAATAGGCCATCCATACAGCTCCATTGACTGAAATTATTGACAAGCTTAGAACACTTAAGCTAGCTAACTCATTTGTTTCTGATGCCATTGTTCATTTGACTAAACTAACTGCTAAGAATTCCGGATTCGCCATCCAAGCGCGTAGGGCGCTATGGCTTAAATCCTGGTCAGCTGACGTGACTTCGACGTCTAAATTACTCAACATTCCTTTCAAGGGGCAGACCTTATTCGAGCCTGGTTTGAAGGATATTATTGCTGACATTACTGGAGGTAAGGGTCACACCCTTCCTCAGGACAGGGCCAAAGCAAAGGCCAAACAGTCTAATTTTCGTGCCTTTCGAAATTTCAAGGCAGGTGCAGCATTAACTTCCTCCGCTTCAAAACAAGAGGGAACTTTTGCTCAATCTAAGCAGGCCTGGAAACCTAACCAGTCCTGGAACAAAGGCAAGCAGGCCAGAAAGCCTGCTGCTGCCTCTAAGACAGCATGAAGGAACGGCCCCCTATCCGGCGACGGATCTAGTAGGGGGCAGACTTTCTCTCTTCGCCCAGGCGTGGGCAAGAGATGTTCAGGATCCCTGGGCGTTGGAGATCATATCTTAGGGATATCTTCTGGACTTCAAAGCTTCCCCTCCACAAGGGAGATTTCATCTTTCAAGGCTATCTGCAAATCAGATAAAGAAAGAGGCATTCCTACGCTGTCTGCAAGACCACCTAGTTATGGGAGTGATCCATCCAGTTCCGCGGACGGAACAAGGACATGGTTTTTATTCGAATCTGTTTGTGGTTCCCAAAAAAGAGGGAACCTTCAGACCAATTTTGGATCTAAAGATCTTAAACAAATTCCTCAGAGTTCCATCTTTCAAAATGGAAACTATTCGGACCATCCTACCCATGATCCAAGAAGGTCAGTACATGACCACAGTGGACTTAAAGGATGCCAACCTTCGCATACCGATTCACAAAGATCATCATCGGTTTCTAAGGTTTGCCTTTCTAGACAGGCATTACCAATTTGTAGCTCTTCCCTTCGGGTTGGCTACAGCCCAGAGAATCTTTACAAAGGTTCTGGGCTCACTTCTGGCGGTTTTAAGACCGCGAGGCATAGCGGTGGCTCCGTGTCTAGACGACATCCTGATACAGGCGTCAAGCTTTCAAGTTGCCAAGTCTCATACAGAGATAGTTCTGGCATTTCTGAGGTTGCACGGGTGGAAAGTGAACGAGGAAAAGAGTTCTCTATCCCCACTCACAAGAGTCTCCTTCTTAGGGACTCTTATAGATTCTGTAGAAATGAAAATTTACCTGACGGAGTCCAGGTTATCAAAACTTCTAAATGCTTGCCGTGTTCTTCACTCCATTCTGCGCCCTTCGGTAGCTCAGTGTATGGAGGTAATCGGCTTAATGGTAGCGGCAATGGACATAGTGTCATTTGCGCCTTCATCTCAGACCGCTGCAATTATGCATGCTGAGTCAGTGGAATGGGGATTACACAGATTTGTCCCCTCTGCTAAATCTGGATCATTAGACCAGAGATTCTCTTCTCTGGTGGTTGTCTCGGGTACACCTGTCCAAGGGTATGACCTTTTGCAGGCCATATTGGACAATTGTAACAACAGATGCTAGCCTTCTAGGTTGGGGTGCAGTCTGGAATTCCCTGAAGGCACAGGGATCATGGACTCAGGAGGAGAAACTCCTTCCAATAAATATTCTGGAGTTAAGAGCGATATTCAATGCTCTTGTGGCTTGGCCTCAGTTAGCAACACTGAGGCTCATCAGATTTCAGTCGGACAACATCACGACTGTGGCTTACATCAACCATCAAGGGGGAACCAGGAGTTCCCTAGCGATGTTAGAAGTCTCAAATATAATTCGCTGGGCAGAGTACCACTCTTGCCACCTGTCAGCAATCCATATCCCAGGCGTGGAGAACTGGGAGGCGGATTTTCTAAGTCGTCAGACTTTCCATCCGGGGGAGTGGGAACTCCATCCGGAGGTGTTTGCTCAGTTGATTCATTGTTGGGGCAAACCAGAGTTGGTTTTAATGACGTCTCGCCAGAACGCCAAGCTTCCTTGTTACGGATCCAGGTCCAGGGACCCAGAAGCGACGCTGATAGATGCTCTAGCAGCGCCTTGGTCTTCAACCTGGCTTATGTTTTTCCACCGTTTCCTCTGCTCCCTCGACTGATTGCCAAAATCAAACAGGAGAGAGCATCGGTGATTCTGATAGCACCTTTATGGCCACGCAGGACTTGGTATGCAGACCTAGTGGACATGTCATCCTTTCCACCATGGACTCTGCCTCTAAGACAGGACCTTCTGATACAAGGTCCTTTCAATCATCCAAATCTAATTTCTCTGAGACTGACTGCATGGAGATTGAACGCTTGATTCTATCAAAGCGTGGCTTCTCCAAGTCATTCATTGATACTTTAATACAGGCACGAAAGCCTGTTACCAGGAAAATCTACCACAAGATATGGAGTAAATATCTTTATTGGTGTGAATCCAAGAATTACTCATGGAGTAAGGTTAGGATTCCTAGAATATTGTCTTTTCTCCAAGAGGGCTTGGACAAAGGATTATCAGCTAGTTCCTTAAAGGGACAGATTTCTGCTCTGTCTATTCTTTTGCACAAGCGTCTGGCAGAGGTTCCAGACATCCAGGCATTTTGCCAGGCTTTGGTTAGAATTAAGCCTGTGTTTAAACCTGTTGCTCCCCCGTGGAGCTTAAACTTGGTTCTTAAAGTTCTTCAAGGAGTTCCGTTGGAACCCCTTCATTCCATTGATATTAAACTTTTATCTTGGAAAGTTCTGTTTTTGATGGCTATTTCCTCGGCTCGTAGAGTCTCTTAGCTATCTGCCTTACAATGTGATTCTCCTTATCTGATTTTTCATGCAGATAAGGTAGTCCTGCGTACCAAACCTGGGTTTTTACCTAAGGTGGTTTCTAACAAGAATATCAATCAAGAGATTGTTGTTCCATCATTGTGTCCTAATCCTTCTTTAAAGAAGGAACGTCTTTTACATAATCTGGACGTAGCCCGTGCCTTGAAGTTTTACTTACAAGCTACTAAAGATTTTCGTCAAACATCTACCCTGTTTGTCGTTTACTCTGGACAGAGGAGAGGTCAAAAAGCTTCGGCAACCTCTCTTTCCTTTTGGCTTCGGAGCATAATACGCCTAGCCTATGAGACTGCTGGACAGCAGCCCCCTGAAAGGATTACAGCTCATTCTACTAGAGCTGTGGCTTCCACCTGGGCCTTTAAAAATTAGGCCTCTGTTGAACAGATTTGCAAGGCCGCGACTTGGTCTTCGCTTCACACTTTTTCCAAATTTTCCAAATTTGATACTTTTGCTTCTTTGAAAAGTGTGCCAAGATTTAGACGCACAATGTCCTGAATCATGAATTCTTCTGGATAACTAGAACAGCAGGTACACAATATTCCTCTAGTGCCAGATAAATACAAACCGCAAGCAAGTCTTTCTGACCGTGAAATAGCTGCAGTGATTAATAGACAACTTGTGGTAGGCTTTTATTTTCAGTACAGCATCCTCATTGTAATGCTTTTTAGATTGGAACAGATTCCAGCGTTCGTGTGGGGTTATAAATGGGAGCGCTCCCTCACATGTATCATACTGAGGGCTGTTTCCTTTAACTTGTCTTAACTGATACTGAATAGTCATCTTCAACTATCAACTCACAATAATATTCACAACGTTAACTGGGGTAATCACTGGTGTCATGTTAAAATCTGCATGGCTGAAATGTATTGTAAACAATGTGCCGCTCATGAGCAGACCGGGAATTTTCTTTCTCATCTCAGAGAAGATGTAGCTGTGGGGTAGGTTGATGGCCTAGTTCTAGTATAGTGTTTGTGTTTGGTCTGTACCTGTTCTGTAAATCCCGTGATGGGGAATAAATTGGAATTACGAGCATCCGCTGCTTATTCTCTAGTGGTAGATACAAAAAGCAGTGATTCTTTTCAATATAGATCTAAAATTCTCTTATAGGAACATGTAATTAAACAATACTACATTAATGCATTTACTTTTGCTGAACTCTTTTGATAGATTATAATATTTGTATGTGTGGTGTGCATGCATAAGAGTGTGTATGAGGATGTATGTGTGGTGTGCGTGCTTATGAGCATGCATGTGTATGAGTGGTGTGCGTGTATGGTGTGCATGCATATGCTTGTGTATATGTGTGGTGTGCATGCATATGCTTGTGTATGTGTGATGGTGTGCATATGTTTGTGTGTATATATGTAATGTGCATGCATATGCTTGTGTATATGTGTAGTGTGCATGCATATGAATGTGTGGTGGTGTGCATATGTTTGTGTATATATATGTAATGTGCATGCATATGCGTGTTTATATGTGTGGTGTGCATGCATATGAGTGTGTGTATGTGGGTGGTTAAATAAAAAATGGTGGAGAGAGTGGGCTGCTTTGCCTTAAAATGCCCGGTCCTCTTTTTGGTCCCAGTCCGGCCCTGATTACATTCTTATTACATTATTGAAAAACAAGAAAGGTGTTGATGTATTCCGATAAACTAAAGAAAAATCGTATAATTGAGATGTGTTTCATGTAGTAGGAGGTTTAGTATAGACCAACTGTAAATGGGTGGTTTTACGTGTAGAGTTTGCTTAGTAATGTGATTACTTCAGTATATAGTAGGATTTTATTTTTACACTAGTTCTTTTGTTTTGACTTAGAACTCCTTGTGGTAGACCATCACATATCAAGCAATATATATTCCTCCTTTTTCAGATGCTCAGGCTAGTTCAGGAGCACTGGTTACTGCTGTTTGGCAACTGTGTAAAGAGGTGGAGGAGGGAGAGAGCAAGAAAATTGAGCAAGTACTTGGGACTCTGGACATAGACAGGTATGGCACCCTGCAACTCTTTTTCATTGGGTTTATGGTCTGTGACCAAGATATCAGCCAAATATATGTTATACAAAATGTAACTGACACAAATTTGTTTTGTTTCTTGCACAGTTTTCTGCATTTTAACTTTAATATGAATTCATTTAAAAAGATGATAAACTTTACATATCCCCGTTACTTTACAGTTAGTGTAAGATCTGTGCAACTATTACAGCTGCTTCATGTAATCCTTAAGCACATTGTTTGAGCACAGACACAAAGATGCTGATATATTTTGTGCTGTATTGTTTGTCTGACCCTTGTTAAATGTTCTTTTGCAGCATAATTACAAAGATACAGGAGTATGATGAGTTTTTTCCAGCATTTGAAGAGTTAATAAAGACCCTGCTTGAAATTTTAGGTGAGGTGTTTTTTGTGTGTGTGTTAAACTTAGTGTTTCTCCAACATTGGTGTGTCCGGTCCACGGCGTCATCCTTACTTGTGGGATATTCTCTTCCCCAACAGGAAATGGCAAAGAGTCCCAGCAAAGCTGGTCACATGATCCCTCCTAGGCTCCGCCCACCCCAGTCATTCTCTTTGCCGTTGCACAGGCAACATATCCACGGAGATGGTTAAGAGTTTTTTGGTGTTTAAATGTAGTTTTTATTCTTCTATCAAGTGTTTGTTATTTTAAAATAGTGCTGGTATGTACTATTTACTCTGAAACAGAAAAGGATGAAGATTTCTGTTTGTAAGAGGAAGATGATTTTAGCAGACAGTAACTAAAATCGATTGCTGTTTCCACATAGGACTGTTGAGATGAAGTAACTTCAGTTGGGGGAAACAGTTAGCAGACTTTTCTGCTTAAGGTATGACTAGCCATATTTCTAACAAGACTGTGTAATGCTGGAAGGCTGTCATTTCCCCTCATGGGGACCGGTAAGCCATTTTCTTAGTCAAAAACAAACAGAATAAAGGGCTTATTATGGGCTAAAAAAACTGGTAGACATTTTTATGGGCTAAATCGATTGCTTTATTTGTGCATATTATTCAAATTTAGGCTAACAATTGACATTTATAATCTTGGGGAACGTTTATAAAACGGCAGGCACTGTATTGGACACCTTTTTCAGTCAGGGGGCCTTTCTAGTCATAGACTGAGCCTCATTTTCGCGCCATTAATGCGCAGTTGTTTTTTGAGAGCAGGGCATGCAGATGCATATGTGAGGATCTAAGAATCTCTGAAAAAGCTTTTAGAAGGCGTCATTTGGTATCGTATTCCCCTCAGGGCTTGGTTGGGTCTTAGCAAAGACTGTATCTGGGACTGTATAGGGGTTAAATTGAAAAACGGCTCCGGTTCCGTTATTTTAAGGGTTAAAGCTCTGAAATTTGGTGTGCAATACTTTTAAGGCTTTAAGACACTGTGGTGAAAATTTGGTAATTTTTGAACAATTTCTTCATACTTTTTCACATATTCAGTAATAAAGTGTTTTATGTTTGAAATTTAAAGTGACAGTAACGGTTTTATTTTAAAACGTTTTTTGTGCATTGTTGACAAGTTTAAGCCTGTTTAACATGTCTGTACCTTCAAATAAGCTATGTTCTATATGTATGAAAGCAAATGTGTCTCCCCATTTAAATTTATGTGATAATTGTGCCATAGCGTCCAAACAAAGTAAGGACAGTACTGCCACAAATAATGATATTGCCCAAGATGATTCCTCAAATGAGGGGAGTAAACATGATACTACATCATCTCCTACTGTGTCTACACCAGTTTTGCCCATGCAGGAGGCCCCTAGTACATCTAGTGCGCCAATACTTATTACCATGCAACAATTAATGGCTGTAATGGATAACTCCATAGCAAATCTTTTATCCAAAATGCCTACTTATCAGAGAAAGCGCGATTGCTCTGTTTTAAACACTGAAGAGCAAGAGGACGCTGATGATAATTGTTCTGTCATACCCTCACACCAATCTGAAGGGGCCATGAGGGAGGTTTTGTCTGAGGGAGAAATTTCAGATTCAGGAAAAATTTCTCATCAAGCTGAACCTGATGTTGTGACATTTAAATTTAAATTAGAACATCTCCGCGCACTGCTTAAGGAGGTGTTATCTACTCTGGATGATTGTGACAATTTGGTCATTCCAGAGAAATTATGCAAGATGGACAGGTTCCTAGAGGTTCCGGTGCCCCCCGACGCTTTTCCTATACCCAAGCGGGTGGCGGACATAGTAAATAAAGAGTGGGAAAAGCCCGGCATACCTTTTTGTTCCTCCCCCTATATTTAAGAAATTATTTCCTATGGTCGACCCCAGAAAGGACTTATGGCAGACAGTCCCCAAGGTCGAGGGGGCAGTTTCTACTCTAAACAAACGCACTACTATTCCTATCGAAGATAGTTGTGCTTTCAAAGATCCTATGGATAAAAAATTGGAAGGTTTGCTTAAAAAGATTTTTGTACAGCAAGGCTACCTTCTACAACCAATTTCATGCATTGTTCCTGTCACTACGGCAGCGTGGTTCTGGTTCGAGGAACTAGAAAAGTCGCTCAGTAGAGAAACTCCATATGAGGAGGTTATGGACAGAGTTCACGCACTTAAATTGGCTAACTCTTTTATTTTAGATGCCGCTTTGCAATTAGCAAAATTAGCGGCGAAAAATTCAGGGTTTGCTATTGTGGCGCGCAGAGCGCTTTGGCTAAAGTCTTGGTCAGCGGATGTGTCATCCAAGACAAAATTACTTAACATTCCTTTCAAAGGTAAAACTTTATTTGGACCTGATTTGAAAGAGATTATTTCAGACATCACTGGGGGAAAGGGCCACGCCCTTCCACAGGATAGGTCTTTTAAGGCTAAAAATAAGCCTAATTTTCGTCCCTTTCGCAGAAATGGACCAGCCTCTAATTCTGCATCCTCTAAGCAAGAGGGTAATGCCTCACAACCCAAACCAGCCTGGAAACCAATGCAAGGCTGGAACAAGGGTAAGCAGGCCAAGAAGCCTGCCACTGCTAACAAGACAGCATGAAGGAGTAGCCCCCGATCCAGGACCGGATCTGGTGGGGGGCAGACTCTCTCTCTTTGCTCAGGCTTGGGCAAGAGATGTTCAGGATCCTTGGACGCTAGAAATAGTTTCTCAAGGTTATCTCCTGGAATTCAAGGAACTACCCCCAAGGGGAAGGTTCCACAAGTCTCACTTATCCTCAAACCAAATAAAGAGACAGGCATTCTTACATTGTGTAGAAGACCTGTTAAAGATGGGAGTGATACACCCAGTTCCAATAAAGGAACAAGGAATGGGATTTTATTCCAATCTGTTCGTAGTTCCCAAAAAAGAGGGAACGTTCAGACCAATTTTGGATTTGAAGATCCTAAACAAATTTCTCAGGGTACCATCGTTCAAAATGGAAACTGTTCGAACGATTCTACCCACCATCCAGGAAAGTCAATTTATGACTACCGTGGATCTAAAGGATGCGTACCTACATATCCCTATCCACAAGGAACATCATCAGTTCCTAAGGTTCGCTTTTCTGGACAAACATTACCAGTTTGTGGCTCTTCCATACGGATTAGCCACTGCTCCAAGGATTTTCACAAAGGTGCTAGGGTCCCTTCTAGCGGTTCTAAGACCAAGGGGCATTGCAGTAGTACCTTACTTGGACGACATTCTAATACAAGCGTCGTCCCTGTCAAAGGCAAAGGCTCATACGGACATCGTTCTAGCCTTTCTCACATCTCACGGATGGAAGGTGAACAAAGAAAAGAGTTCTCTGTCCCCGTCAACAAGAGTTCCCTTCTTGGGAACAATAATAGATTCCTTAGAAATGAGGATTTTTCTGACAGAGGTCAGAAAATCATAACTTCTAAGCTCTTGTCAAGTGCTTCATTCTGTTCCTCGTCCTTCAATAGCGCTATGCATGGAAGTAATAGGATTGATGGTTGCAACAATGGACATAGTTCCTTTTGCACGAATTCATCTAAGACCATTACAACTGTGCATGCTCAAACAGTGGAATGGGGATTATACAGACTTGTCTCTAATGATTCAAGTAGATCAAAAGACCAGAGATTCACTCCGTTGGTGGCTGACCCTGGACCATCTGTCCCAGGGAATGAGCTTCCGCAGGCCAGAGTGGGTCATTGTCACGACCGACGCCAGTCTAGTGGGCTGGGGTGCGGTCTGGGAATCCCTGAAAGCTCAGGGTCTATGGTCTCGGGAAGAGTCTCTTCTCCCGATAAACATTCTGGAACTGAGAGCGATATTCAATGCTCTCAGAGCTTGGCCTCAACTAGCAAAGGCCAAATTCAAAAGGTTCCAATCAGACAACATGACGACTGTTGCTTATATCAATCATCAAGGGGGAACAAAGAGTTCCCTGGCGATGAAAGAAGTGACCAAAATAATTCAATGGGCGGAGGATCACTCCTGCCACTTGTCTGCGATCCACATCCCAGGAGTGGAAAATTGGGAAGTGGATTTTCTGAGTCGTCAGACATTTCATCCGGGGGAGTGGGAACTCCATTCGGAAATCTTTGCCCAAATAACTCAATTATGGGGCATTCCAGACATGGATCTGATGGCGTCTCGTCAGAACTTCAAGGTTCCTTGCTACAGGTCCAGATCCAGGGATCCCAAGGCGACTCTAGTAGATGCACTAGTAGCTCCTTGGACTTTCAACCTAGCTTACGTATTTCCACCGTTTCCTCTCATTCCCAGGCTGGTAGCCAGGATCAATCAGGAGAGGGCCTCGGTGATCTTGATAGCTCCTGCGTGGCCACGCAAGACTTGGTATGCAGACCTGGTGAATATGTCATCGGCTCCACCATGGAAGCTACCTTTGAGACAGGACCTTCTTGTTCAAGGTCCATTCGAACACCCAAATCTGGTCTCCCTCCAACTGACGGCTTGGAGATTGAACGCTTGATTCTATCAAAGCGTGGGTTTTCAGATTCGGTGATAGATACTCTGGTTCAGGCCAGAAAACCTGTAACTAGAAAAATTTACCATAAAATATGGAAAAAATATATCTGTTGGTGTGAATCCAAAGGATTCCCATGGAATAAGATAAAAATTCCTAAGATTCTCTCCTTTCTTCAAGAAGGTTTGGAGAAAGGATTATCTGCAAGTTCTCTAAAGGGACAGATCTCTGCTTTATCTGTCTTACTACACAAAAGACTGGCAGCTGTACCAGATGTTCAAGCATTTGTTCAGACTCTGGTTAGGATCAAGCCTGTTTACCGACCTTTGACTCCTCCCTGGAGTCTAAATCTAGTTCTTTCAGTTCTTCAAGGGGTTCCGTTTGAACCCTTACATTCCATAGATATTAAGTTACTATCTTGGAAAGTTTTGTTTTTGGTTGCAATTTCTTCTGCTAGAAGAGTTTCAGAGTTATCTGCTCTGCAGTGTTCTCCTCCTTATCTGGTGTTCCATGCAGATAAGGTGGTTTTGCGTACTAAGCCTGGTTTTCTTCCTAAAGTTGTTTCTAACAAAAATATTAACCAGGAGATAGTTGTACCTTCTTTGTGTCCGAATCCAGTTTCAAAGAAGGAATGTTTGTTACACAATTTGGACGTTGTCCGTGCTCTAAAGTTCTATTTAGAGGCTACTAAAGATTTCAGACAAACATCTTCCTTGTTTGTTGTTTATTCTGGTAAAAGGAGAGGTCAAAAAGCGACTTCTACCTCTCTTTCCTTTTGGCTTAAAAGCATCATCCGATTGGCTTATGAGACTGCCGGACGGCAGCCTCCTGAAAGAATCACAGCTCACTCCACTAGGGCTGTGGCTTCCACATGGGCCTTCAAGAACGAGGCTTCTGTTGACCAGATATGTAAGGCAGCGACTTGGTCTTCACTGCACACTTTTGCCAAATTTTACAAATTTGATACTTTTGCTTCTTCGGAGGCTATTTTTGGGAGAAAGGTTTTGCAAGCTGTGGTTCCTTCTGTTTAGGTGACCTGATTTGCTCCCTCCCTTCATCCGTGTCCTAAAGCTTTGGTATTGGTTCCCACAAGTAAGGATGACGCCGTGGACCGGACACACCAATGTTGGAGAAAACAGAATTTATGCTTACCTGATAAATTACTTTCTCCAACGGTGTGTCCGGTCCACGGCCCGCCCTGGTTTTTTAATCAGGTCTGATGAATTATTTTCTCTAACTACAGTCACCACGGTATCATATGGTTTCTCCTATATATATTTCCTCCTGTCAGTCGGTCGAATGACTGGGGTGGGCGGAGCCTAGGAGGGATCATGTGACCAGCTTTGCTGGGACTCTTTGCCATTTCCTGTTGGGGAAGAGAATATCCCACAAGTAAGGATGACGCCGTGGACCGGACACACCGTTGGAGAAAGTAATTTATCAGGTAAGCATAAATTCTGTTTTTGTTACAATATATTGTGCATCACATGAATAATGGGTCCATCTTAGAATGCAAACATTTACAAAATATTAATGTTATTCCCTAGCATGTATGTATCAGGGGATTTAAATGCTTACTGTACTCCCCCTCCCAATGGTTTCCTCCATCTTAGGTACTGGCAGGTAGTAACCAGTTTGCAGTTTTATTTCTTTAATTTTTTTTTTGTATGCAGTGCGATTGCTCTGTAGGGTTTCCCCTTTCACCCTGATACACCCTGACATTTTTCTGTAGTGCAGTGTCCCATCCCCACCATCATCATTCCAAACATTATTATCTGTAGCGTAGGGCCCCGTCCCCCCTCCACTGCTGCGCCACCATCCCTACCACACCTTCTATCGGCACAAATGTTCTGTGTCGCTGTAACGATCTGGTAACGGAGCACGGATTGTGCTTTCTTACCATATGAAAGCACATGCCTGCAGCCCAGGAAGAGTAGCTGTCAGCTGTCATTTGACAAATGAGACTGCAGGGGCTGCCTGAAGCTCAGATGTAGTTGTTCTTTATGTGGTACTATGGAATATGTACCGCATGACTACGTCTTATTGGCCCAAGTGGTTAATATTAGGAGACTCAGGAAGTTATTTCAGCAATTCTCAAGGTAAATATTTTATATTTTAACTTTCTTTTGGCTGTTGGTTTAATCTTTACATGTTTGTATTTCAGCCACATTTTCATTTAAACTTTCTAATTTTCAGTTTGTTTTTGGTCATCTTTATTAGATCCAGGTTCTGTGGACTTATACACAGTAGCTGGGGCGTGTCTAGGCAGCGTTCATGCTAGGTCACAATATCAGAAACTCTTGGTGAAAACTGGGCAATCCGTCGATTAAAACCAGATGTAGGCTGCATCTTTGGAAAACAGTATCACTGACATGTATAGTATGACTTGCTACATCAAATAAAACCAAATTTGCTGAATTTATGATCCTGGAGTGCTGATCTGGACCATCGAGGCCTCAGGCGGCAGCCTACCTAAGAGACCTCGGCACCCCCCCGGTCATCCGGGTAGGACAGTCTCAGTTGGACTGTAATTTCTCAATAACATTTACAAAGTTAGTGGGAGAGCACAGTGCTAGTTGGTGAGTTGACTAATAATATATCAGAGCAAGGTGGACCCTACCGCTGCAACGCTCCTAGATGCTATTTCCAAAATACTAGCTGAACAGCTTACATGCCTTTCCAATCATATGGCACGAGAATAGGGCAGTATTTGCGCTCACAAGCCCAAAACAAGTTCCCCACCAATCACAGAAAATATTTGTAACACTGCAGGAAAAAGCTTGAAAAAACGCTTGGCAGATGAGACAGATGGCATCCAGCCTTGCGAGGTGTTTGCTAACTTCAAAACTCCAAATGTGCACAGGACCTGAGTGTCATAACACATACCCAGATGAAGAAGAGACCCTTCCTGGGTTTGCATACATGCGCCACTCAAGCATATCTAGGCAATCACTGCTAGGGGAGAATAAACAGAAGGACACAATCTACCGAGCCCAGGCGGGAAACGATGAGGAAGCCAACACTGAGTTTGCTGGAAACCGTGAGCCTGATTTTAAGTTGCGACACACTAGTGGAGACATAGGGACTGAATCTTTCCAGGTGGATGGGGGAAAACACGCTAGAACAGCTTTACTGACCTTAATCAGAATCAGGCTATGAGTACAATGACTGCTCCAATATCACTATCTGTGTCTACTGACTCATACAATACCCCAAACCACTCACAATTACGGGCAAGGATGGGTCTTATAGTAGGACCTTGCAGCTTGTTGGTGACAAGAGATTTACTGCAAAATAATGACTGCCCAGAGAGTCCAACTAACCAAACTTTAATGACACCCATGTGCTGGACAGGTACTGGCTCTCCAGGCAATTGTCTGTGAGCAGCGGCAATATGGGGATAGGGTGACACGTTAGCACTAGAAATTAAGGCCTGGTGAGTTTTCTGGTGCCTTGGGAACGGCTATGAATATTCTAACACCTATCTCTGTATTGTTACCCTCCAGCTGTTTAATCTCATATTCCTCTTTATGACGATTGCAAGACCAGAGAATGGAGGATATTATGAGTATATCTATATTCTATCCAAGTTTTGGGGACATCTCCACTGTTATTTGCCGTTGTCACTAGCTTGCAATATTTCATATATAGCCTTTTTTAGATCCGTATTAATTTATGTTTACACAGGTGGATATCTACTGGCGCTGGGATAGATAATGGTGCTTGTCAAGTCAGGGAGACTCCAACTTTTTAGATATATTCTGTTTTAGTAAAATTACTATTTATACATATATTTCCATTTTAAGACTGAGAAGGCATGGTATTTGGCTAGATGTATATTCAGCTGTACGATATTACTATTTCCTGTTAGCCTATAATTACACCAAAAGGGGATATCCTAGCGATTCCTATGGTTAGCTGCAGACGTATTGATGAAACATAGCATTATAGTTAGCCCAAGAGTTACTTAAGTACTTAATCCTAAAATACACAGGATTTTTTGACTCTTATAACCTGATTCATACATAATGTTTTAGACTTGACTCTTTGGTTAAGCTTGCTCTTCTGCTAAACAGCTTCTTCCGCCCACAATGAATTGGATTATTTACTGTTGCTGCATCGTCGGTGGCCAAGACAATGCAGAGCATTATATTAGTTTTAATTATAAAGAGGTGGTGAGCTTACTTATTGCATATTATTGTTGCTTTATTGGGAAGAGAGCTATTCAGCCTGAGAAGAAGTATTACAAAATAGACCCAACACATTAGGTAATTGGCTATACTATATATGATGCTCAACTACAATTTCTTCCCTACAAGTCTGTCTGAAATTTATTTCTTGCTATAAGCTGCGTTATTAGATTTGTTAATAACTAGTCCCCTCCCCCCATGTTCAACTTGCCCCATTGACCTTACTTTTCTGAAAGTACGGCTTGGCTGTCACTGCTGCTCATATTGTTTATCCATACCACATCTCTAGAACCTTATGACAACTTCTACAAGCTGGGACTTTGTTACTTTTAGTACTTTTTTTCCTTTGTTGTTTTTGTGAATGTGTTTACTCTCCTAACTAATTATCAGGGTCCAAATATTTATGTGGTCCACCACTATCTAAACTGCAAAATTCCTATGGTCCGAAAGGTACCGGAGTAACATAATCTATACTTCTCCCTATAAGTGATTTTAAAGTCCAAGGATGTCCAAAAGGGGCTTCTTCTTAAGTTGGGAGATATACTCATTTATACTAATATATATGTTATAAAATGAGGTTCTGTATCATTTTGCCTTATGTTTTCTAGCCATATACTGTGGCGTCACTGTTTAATAATATTACATCCATGAAGGAGGTTACTTGGATTCTTCAGTGGGCAGAGACCGGATATGGTGAGTCCACGGCTTGAGTAATTACTGTTGGGAATATCACTCCTGGCCAGCAGGAGGAGGCAAAGAGCACCACAGCCAAACTGCTAAGTATCATTCCCTTACCCACAACCCCCAGTCATTCGACCGAAGGGAAATGGAGAAAAAGGAGTAACACAAGGTGTAAAGGTGCCTGAGATTTATAGTCAAAAGAACTGTCTTAAAATAAAGGGTGGGACCGTGGAGTCACAATATCCGGAAAGAAAGAAATGTATCAGGTAAGCATAACTTTTGTTTGTCTTTCCTAAGATATGGTGAGTCCACGGCTTGAGTAATTACTGTTGGGAACCAATACCCAAGCTAGAGGACACGGATAAATAGGGTGGTACAAGACAGGCAGTCCTACCACTTGAAGAACCTTTCTCCCAAAAGAACCCTCATCCAAGGCAAAAATATCAAATTTTGAAAAAGTATGTAGAGAAGACCAAGTTGCAGCCTTGCAAATTTGTTCCACAGAAGCTTCATTTTTGAAAGCCCAAGAAAAGGAAACAGCTGTTGATGAATGAGCTGCAATTCTCTTAGGAGGCTGCTGTCCAGCAGTCTCATAAGCCAAACAAATTATACTTCGTAACCAAAAAGAAAGAGTAGTAGCAGTATTTTTTCCACCTTTACGTTTCCTAGAGAAACAGACAAAGAAGGCAGAGGACTGTCGAAAACCCTTAGTCACTTGTAAGTAGAATTTAAGAGCACGTACAACATCCAAATTGTGTAACAAACGTTCTTTGGAAGAAGAAGGATTAGGACCACGGCGTCATCCTTACTTGTGGGATATTCTCTTCCCCAACAGGAAATGGCAAAGAGCCCAGCAAAGCTGGTCACATGATCCCTCCTAGGCTCCGCCTACCCCAGTCATTCTCTTTGCCGTTGTACAGGCAACATCTCCACGGAGATGGCTTAGAGTTTTTTAGTGTTTAACTGTAGTTTTTATTATTCAATCAAGAGTTTGTTATTTTAAAATAGTGCTGGTATGTACTATTTACTCTGAAACAGAAAAGAGATGAAGATTTCTGTTTGTATGAGGAAAATGATTTTAGCAACCGTTACTAAAATCCATGGCTGTTCCACACAGGACTGTTGAGAGGAATTAACTTCAGTTGGGGGAACAGTGAGCAGTCTTTTGCTGCTTGAGGTATGACACATTCTAACAAGACGATGTAATGCTGGAAGCTGTCATTTTCCCTATGGGATCCAGTAAGCCATTTTATTCACACAGTAAATAAGGGCTTCACAAGGGCTTATTAAGACTGTAGACATTTTCTGGGCTAAATCGATCATATTTACACATATTTAGCCTTGAGGAATCATTTAATCTGGGTATTTTTTGTAAAATAATATCGGCAGGCACTGTTTTAGACACTTTATTCTATTGGGGCTTTCCCTAATCATAGTCAGAGCCTCATTTTCGCGCCGGTATGGCGCACTTGTTTTTGAGAACAGCATGACATGCAGCTGCATGTGTGTGGAGCTCTGATACATAGAAAAGTCTTTCTGAAGGCATTATTTGGTATCGTATTCCCCTTTGGGCTTGGTTGGGTCTCAGCAAAGCAGATTCCAGGGACTGTAAAGGGGTTAAATATAAAAACGGCTCCGGTTCCGTTATTTTAAGGGTTAAAGCTTCCAAATTTGGTGTGCAATACTTTTAAGGCTTTAAGACACTGTGGTGAAATTTTGGTGAATTTTGAACAATTCCTTCATACTTTTTCGCAATTGCAGTAATAAAGTGTGTTCAGTTTAAAATTTAAAGTGACAGTAACGGTTTTATTTTAAAACGTTTTTTGTGCTTTGTTATCAAGTTTATGCCTGTTTAACATGTCTGAACTACCAGATAGATTGTGTTCTGACTGTGGGGAAGCCAAGGTTCCTTCTCATTTAAATAGATGTGATTTATGTCATAAAAAATTTAGTAAAAATGATGCCCAAGATGATTCCTCAAGTGAGGGGAGTAAGCATGGTACTGCATCATCCCCTCCTTCGTCTACACCAGTTTTGCCCATACAGGAGGCCCCTAGTACATCTAGCGCGCCAATACTCCTTACTATGCAACAATTAACGGCTGTAATGGATAATTCTATCAAAACATTTTAGCCAATATGCCCACTTATCAGCGAAAGCGCGACTGCTCTGTTTTAGAAAATACTGAAGAGCATGAGGACGCTGATGATATTGTTTCTGAAGGGCCCCTACACCAGTCTGAGGGGGCCAGGGAGGTTTTGTCTGAGGGAGAAATTTCAGATTCAGGAAAAATTTCTCAACAAGCTGAACCTGATGTGATTACTTTTAAATTTAAGTTGGAACATCTCCGCGCTCTGCTTAAGGAGGTGTTATCCAATTTGGATGATTGTGATTATCTGGTCATTCCAGAAACACTATGTAAAATGGACAAGTTCCTAGAGGCCTCGGGGCCCCCCGAAGCTTTTCCTATACTCAAGCGGGTGGCGTACATTGTTAATAAAGAATGGGACAGGCCCGGTGTACCTTTCGTACCTCCCCCCATATTTAAAAAATTGTTTCCTATAGTCGACCCCAGAAAGGACTTATGGCAGACAGTCCCCAAGGTCGAGGGGGCGGTTTCTACTCTAAACAAGCGCACCACTATACCCATAGAAGATAGTTGTGCTTTCCAAGATCCTATGGATAAAAAATTAGAAGGTTTGCTAAAAAAGATGTTTGTTCAGCAAGGTTACCTTCTACAACCAATGGCATGCATTGTCCCTGTCACTACAGCCGCGTGTTTCTGGTGCGATGAGCTAGAAAAGGCGATTATTAGTAATTCTTCTTCTTATGAGGAGATTATGGACAGAATTCGTGCTCTTAAATTGGCTAATTCTTTCACCCTAGACGCCACCTTGCAATTGGCTAGGTTAGCGGCGAAAAATTCTGGGTTTGCTATTGTGGCGCGCAGAGCGCTTTAGTTAAAATCTTGGTCAGCGGATGCGTCTTCCAAGAACAAATTGTTTGACATTCCTTTCAAGGGGAAAACACTGTTTGGCCCTGACTTGAAAGAGTTTATCTCTGATATCACTGGGGGCAAGGGCCACGCCCTTCCTCAGAATAGGTCTTTCAAGGCCAAAAATAAACCTAATTTTCGTCCCTTTCGCAGAAACGGACCAGCCCCAAGTGCTACGTCCTCTAAGCAGGAGGGTAATACTTCTCAAGCCAATCCAGCCTGGAGACCAAGGCAAGACTGGAACAAAGGAAAGCAGGCCAAGAAACCTGCCACTGCTCCCAAGACAGCATGAGATGCGGGCCCCCGATCCGGGACCGGATTTGGTGGGGGGCAGACTCTCTCTCTTCACTCAGGCTTGGGCGAGAGATGTTCTGGATCCTTGGGCGCTAGAAATAGTCTTCCAAGGTTATCTTCTGGAAGTGATTCATCCTGTTCCATTAAAAGAACGAGGGATGGGGTTCTACTCCAATCTGTCCGTAGTTCCCAAAAAAGAGGGAACGTTCAGACCAATCTTAGATCTCAAGATCCTAAACAAGTTTCTCAAGGTTCCATCGTCCAAAATGGAAACCATTCGAACAACCCTTCCATCCAGGAAGGTCAATTCTTGACCACGGTGGATTTAAAGGATGCGTATCTACATATTCCTGTCCACAAGGAACATCATCGGTTCCTAAGGTTCGCATTCCTGGACAAGCATTACCAGTTCGTGGCGCTTCCTTTCGGATTAGCCACTGTTCCAAGGATTTTCACAAAGGTACTAGGGTCCCTTCTGGCAGTGCTAAGACCAAGGGGCATTGCTGTAGTACCTTACTTGGACGACATTCTGATTCAAGCGTCGTCCCTTCCTCAAGCAAAGGCTCACACGGACATAGTCCTGGCCTTTCTCGGATCTCACGGATGGTAAGTGAACGTGGAAAAGAGTTCTCTATCTCCGTCGACAAGAGTTCCCTTCTTGGGAACAATAATAGACTCCTTAGAAATGAGGATTTTTCTGACAGAGACCAGAAAAACAAAACTTCTAAACTCTTGTCGGATACTTCCTTCCGTTCCTCTTCCTTCCATAGCGCAGTGCATGGAAGTGATAGGTTTGATGGTAGCGGCAATGGACATAGTTCCTTTTGCGCGCATTCATCTAAGACCATTTCAATTGTGTATGCTCAGTCAGTGGAATGGGGACTATACAGACTTGTCTCCGAAGATACAAGTAAATCAGAGGACCAGAGACTCACTCCGTTGGTGGCTGTCCCTGGACAACCTGTCGCAGACCAGAGTGGGTCATTGTCACGACCGACGCCAGTCTGATGGGCTGGGACGCGGTCTGGGGATCCCTGAAAGCTCAGGGTCTTTGGTCTCGGGAAGAATCTCTTCTACCGATAAATATTCTGGAACTGAGAGCGATATTCAATGCTCTCAAGGCTTGGCCTCAGCTAGCGAGGGCCAAGTTCATACGGTTTCAATCAGACAACATGACGACTGTTGCGTACATCAACCATCAGGGGGGAACAAGGAGTTCCCTGGCGATGGAAGAAGTGATCAAAATCATTCAATGGGCGGAGACTCGCTCCTGCCACCTGTCTGCAATCCACATCCCAGGAGTGGAAACTTGGGAAGCGGATTTTCTGATTCGTCAGACATTGCATCCGGGGGTGTGGGAACTCCATCCGGAAATCTTTGCCCAAATCACTCAACTGTGGGGCATTCCAGACATGGATCTGATGGCCTCTCGTCGGAACTTCAAGGTTCCTTGCTACGGGTCCAGATCCAGGGATCCCAAGGCGACTCTAGTGGATGCACTAGTAGCACCTTGGACCTTCAACCTAGCTTATGTATTCCCGCCGTTTCCTCTCATCCCCAGGCTGGTAGCCAGGATCAATCAGGAGAGGGCGTAGGTGATCTTGATAGCTCCTGCGTAACCACGCAGGACTTGGTAGGCAGATCTGGTGAATATGTCATCGGCTCCACCATGGAAGCTACCTTTGAGACGAGACCTTCTTGTTCAAGGTCCGTTCGAACATCCGAATCTGGTCCTACTCCAGCTGACTGCTTGGAGATTGAACGATTGATCTTATCAAAGCGAGGTTTCTCAGATTCTGTTATTGATACTCTTGTTCAGGCCAGAAAGCCTGTAACTAGAAAAATTTACCACAAAATATGGAAAAAATATATCTGTTGGTGTGAATCTAAAGGATTCCCTTGGGACAAGGTAAAGATTCCTAGGATTCTATCCTTTCTTCAAGAAGGATTGGAGAAAGGATTATCTGCAAGTTCCTTGAAGGGACAGATTTCTGCCTTGTCTGTGTTACTTCACAAAGAGCTGGCAGCTGTGCCAGATGTTCAAGCCTTTGTTCAGGCTCTGGTTAGAATCAAGCCTGTTTACAAACCTTTGACTCCTCTTTGGAGTCTCAACTTAGTTCTTTCAGTTCTTCAGGGGGTTCCGTTTGAACCCTTACATTCCGTTGATATTAAGTTATTATCTTGGAAAGTTTTGTTTTTGGCTGCAATTTCTTCCGCTAGAAGAGTTTCAGAATTATCTGCTCTGCAGTGTTCTCCTCCTTATCTGGTGTTCCATGCAGATAAGGTGGTTTTACGTACTAAACCTGGTTTTCTTCCAAAAGTTGTTTCTAACAAAAACATTAACCAGGAGATAGTCGTGCCTTCTTTGTGTCCGAAACCAGTTTCGAAGAAGGAACGTTTGTTGCACAATTTGGATGTTGTTCGCGCTCTAAAATTCTATTTAGATGCTACAAAGGATTTTAGACAAACATCTTCCTTGTTTGTTGTTTATTCTGGTAACAGGAGAGGTCAAAAAGCAACTTCTACCTCTCTCTCTTTTTGGATTAAAAGCATCATCAGATTGGCTTACGAGACTGCCGGACGGCAGCCTCCTGAAAGAATCACAGCTCATTCCACTAGGGCTGTGGCTTCCACATGGGCCTTCAAGAACGAGGCTTCTGTTGATCAGATATGTAGGGCAGCGACTTGGTCTTCACTGCACACTTTTACCAAATTTTACAAGTTTGATACTTTTGCTTCTTCTGGGGCTATTTTTTTGGGAGAAAGGTTTTGCAAGCCGTGGTGCCTTCCATTTAGGTGACCTGATTTGCTCCCTCCCTTCATCCGTGTCCTAAAGCTTTGGTATTGGTTCCCACAAGTAAGGATGACGCCGTGGACCGGACACACCTATGTTGGAGAAAACAGAATTTATGTTTACCTGATAAATTACTTTCTCCAACGGTGTGTCCGGTCCACGGCACGCCCTGGTTTTTTAATCAGGTCTGATAATTTATTTTCTTTAACTACAGTCACCACGGTATCATATGGTTTCTCCTATGCAAATATTCCTCCTTAACGTCGGTCGAATGACTGGGGTAGGCGGAGCCTAGGAGGGATCATGTGACCAGCTTTGCTGGGCTCTTTGCCATTTCCTGTTGGGGAAGAGAATATCCCACAAGTAAGGATGACGCCGTGGACCGGACACACCGTTGGAGAAAGTAATTTATCAGGTAAACATAAATTCTGTTTTCCTGATTGATATTTCTATTAGAAACAACCTGAAAAATATGAAAAATAAGATAAGGGGAATCACATTGCAGAGCCGAGAGTTCCTAGACTTGTCGAGCAGAAGAGTTGGCAACAAGAAACAACAAAACCTTCCAAGATAACTATCTATGGAATGCAACGGCTCAAACGGAGCCAGCTGTAGAAATTTAAGAACAAGGTTAAGGCTCCAAGGAGGAGGAACAGACTTAAAGACATGCCTGATTTTGACCAAGGCCTGACAAAAAAATTGCACATCCGCCAAACGTTTATGTAGTAAAACTGATAAAGCAGAAATCTGACCCTTCAGGGTACTGACTAACAATCCCTTTTCTAGGCTTTCCTTAAGAAAAGATAACATTCTAGGAATTCTAATTCTACTCCAAGACTAGCCCTTGGATTCACACCAATAAAGATATTTCTTTCTAATGACACGATGAGTCCACGGATCATCTTATTACTATTGGGATATTCACCTCCTGGCCAGCAGGAGGTGGCAAAGAGCACCACAGCAAAGCTGTTATCACCTCCCTTCTATCCAACCCCAGTCATTCTCTTTGCCTATGTTAGAGTAAGGAAGTGGTAAAGTTAGGTGTCTGAAAGGATTCTTCAATCAAGAGTTTATTATTTTATTTGCAGTACTAGTATGTGCTGTTTTTCCTCCAGGGTGTAGCTGTAGTCCATTTCAGTCTCTTCAGTAGAGCATTGGTGGCTTTTAAGCAAAGGGAACTTGTGGGACATAATTCTCACTGTGCCTCCCTCATATTTAAATAAAAGTTGCTGCCCTTATTATTGTTTTCCACAGGTCAATGTGAGGGAAAGGACCTCTCCAAACCTAGTGAGCTGCCTTGCTGCCAGGCAGATTTATTGAGGTAAGTGCTAATTTATTTTCCTAAGCAGCTTTAAGGAAAAGACATGGCACTTTACTTTTTCCCTGAAAGGGATATTTAATACATTACTCCTAGTGTTGTAAGGGGATTATGTATGGCAGTATTGCAGGCACTGGGGGCTTGAAGAGAACTTGGCTCATTTTGGTGGTTTTATTAAGGTTTTTGCATTAAGATGTCTGCTGAGACGTAATTTTTGACACGCCCACGATGGACGGGGCTTGTGTGAGGTAAAAATGTATCTATTGCGCATTTGTTATTCTCTCACTTCCTGTGTATGGAGGAGAGATATTTGCATTTTATCGTTTTTCAAGTTTAACTGTCATTTGTTAGCCTGTCATTACTGAAACAGCTCCAGTTTGGATTCAGGTTTTAAAAAATAAAGCAGTTTTTTTTTTTTAAATAGGCACCTCAGCAAAGCTATTGCTGAGGTGTAAAGGCTGTTTGAGGTGTTAAGATGTTTTTATTACTCAATATCTTGTAAAATAAAGCAATTTTGTTTTTATATTTGTTCAAAAAATAAAGCAGTTTCGTTTTTGCATTGCATCAAAAATAAAGCAGTTTTGTTTTAAAATTTAAAGAAACAGTAACGTTTTTTTCTTTATTTAAATTGTTCATAATTTAATTATTTATATATATTCTGTTAAGATGGACCAAGACTCTGTTACAGATTACAGATGTCATTTATGTTTAAATTCTAATATTGAACCACCAATTCCTTTTTGTTCCTCATGTGTTGAGAGAACATTAAATCTTAAGGATAGATTTTTTTGAGCCTATATTGTCTAAGACGGATGCTGTCCAGGAGTCTTCTGACAATATGCAAGATATGCCGCATTTTTCTCCTCAGATGTCCCAAATTTTAGTACCCATTCATTCAGTGCCCTGCGCTTCCTCTCAAGTTCCGGCTGGGGTCTCCTTGCAAGACATTGCTTCCCTCATGTCTTCTGCAGTTTCTGATGCGTTGTCTGCTTTTCCCATGCTACAGGGAAAGCGCAAGAGGAAGTCTAAAGAATCAGTGCATAATGTTTCTTCTCATAAATCTGATGACGAGGATTTTTCGGTAGCATCTGAGGGTGAAATCTCAGATTCTGACTGTGTAATTCCTTCCTCTGATGCTGAAGTTGTATCCTTCAGGTTTAAGCTGGAACACCTCCGTTTACTACTCAAGGAGGTTTTGGCTACTCTGGACGACTCTAACTCTACTGTCATTGTCAACCCTAAAAAGTCTAGTAAATTTAACAAGTATTATGATGTACCTTCCATGCTGGAATGTTTTCCCGTACCAGATCGGGCTTCAGGAATGTTAAGGAATGGGAGAAGTCTAGTATTCCTTTTTCTCCTTCTCCTATTTTTAAGAAGATGTTTCCCATTGATGACTCTATCAAGGAGTCTTGGCAAACGGTTCCCAAGGTGGAAGGGGCATTTTCCACTTTAGCTAAGAGAGCTACTATTCCCATAGAGGATAGCTGTTCTTTTAAAGATTCTATAGATAAGAAACTGGAGGGTTTTCTTAAAAAAATGTATGTTCACCAGGGTTTACAATGGCAACCTGCGGTGTGTATTGTTACCCTTTTTTAGCGGGGCAGCATACTGGTTTGATGCGTTGCCTGATTGCTTTTAAACAGATATTCCCCTTGTAAAGATCCAGGACAGGATCAGGACTCTTAAATTGGCCAATTATTTCATTTCTGATGCTTCCCTTCAAGTTATCAAGTTGGGAGCAAATATTTCTAGTTTTGCCATTCTGGCTCAAAGAGCTTTATGGCTGAAATCTTGATCTGCAGATGTGTCGTCTAAGTCTAAGCTTTTGTCTATTCCTTACAAAGAGTAAGACATTGTTTGGCCCAGCTTTGGCTGAGATTATTTCTGACATTACAGGAGGAAAGGGTAATTTCCTTCCTCAGGATAGGAAATCTAAGCAGAAGGGACGTCAGAGTAATTTTCGTTTCTTTTGGAACTTCAAGGGTAAACCTTCCTCTCCCTTCACAAAACATTCAAGACCTTTCCCCCAGGGGCAGATTTCTTCTCTTAAGATTATCTGTAGACCAGATAAAGAGAGGCGTTCTTACGTTGTGTTCAGGATCTATCCGAAATGGGAGTGATAGTTCCTGTTCCAGTAAAGGAGCAGGGTCTGGAATTTTACTCCAATCTGTTTGTGGTTCCCAAGAAAGAGGGAACCTTCAGACCAATCTTGGATCTCAAGAGTCTAAACAAATTTCTCAGAGTACCGTCCTTCAAAATGGAAAGTATTCGTTCCATTCTTCCCTTAGTTCAAGAGGGTCAAGTTATGACAACCGTAGATTTAAAGGATACGTACCTTCATATTCCCATCCACAGGGATCATCACAAGTTTCTGAGATTTGCTTTTCTCCACAAACACTTCTAGTTTGTGGCTCTTCCTTTCGGACTAGCTACAACTCCCAGAATTTTTTCTAAAGTTCTGGAATCTCTGTTGGCAGTGCTCCGGTTACAGGGTATTGCAGTGGCGCCTTATCTGGATGACATTCTGGTTCAGGCCCAGTCTTTTCATCTAGCAAGCTCCCACACGGAAATGCTTGTATCCTTCCTGTGCTCTCACGGTTGGAAGGTGAATCTGGAAAAGAGTTCCTTAATTCCATCTACAAGGGTAGTCTTTTTGGGAACCATATTAGATTCCATTTTTATGAAAATATTTCTGACGGAGGTCAGAAAATCCAAGATTTTTGAATCTTGTCTGTCTCTTCAATCCTCTCCTCCGCCATCAGTGGCTCAATGTATGGAGGTAATCGGTCTCATGGTAGCCACCATGGATATTATTCCTTTTACTCGTTTTCATCTCAGACCTCTGCAGTAATGCATACTCAGACAGTGGAACGGGGATTATGCGGATCTGTCTCCATGAATTCATTTGGATCAGATGACAAGAGATTCTCTTCCTTGGTGATTGTCTCAGGATCATCTCTCCCAGGGAACCTGTTTTCGCAGACCTATCTGGGTGATAGTGACTACGGACGCCAGCCTGACAGGTTGGGTAGCAGTCTGTGGCCTTCTAAGGGCTCAGGGGACATGGACTCGGGAAGAATCTGTTCTCCCCATATACATTCTAGAGCTAAGAGCAATCTTCAATGCTCTTCTGGCCTGGCCTCAGTTAGCTTCTGCCTGGTTTATCAGATTTCAGTTGGACAACATAACCTCAGTGGCTAACATCAACCATCAGGGTGGAACGCGGAGTTCTTTGGCCATGAAAGAGGTGTCCAAGATTATTCAGTGGGTGGAGACCAACAACTATCTGCGATCCACATTCCAGGAGTGGACAATTGGAAAGCCGATTTTCTGAGCAGACAGACATTTCACCCGGGGGAATGGGAATTGCATCCGGAAGTGTTTTCCAACTTGATTCTTAAATGGGAACAGCTGGATCTAGATCTCATAGCATCTCATCCAGGGACCCTTAAGCGGTTCTGATAGATGCTCTGGCAGTTCCTTGCAATTTCAATCTTGCATACCTATTTCCTCCATTCGTTCTCCTTCCTCGGGTCATTGCTCGAATCAAGCAAGAGAGAGCTTCAGTGATTCTCATTGCTCCGGTGTGGCCTCGCAGGATTTGGTATGCAGACCTAGTGGAGATGTCATCTCTCACTCCTTGGAAACTTCCTCTAAGAAAGGACCTTCTACTTCAAGGGCCCTTCCTTCATCAAAATCTAGTTTCTCTGAAGCTGACTGCTTGGAGATTGAACGCTTAATTTTATCTAAGCCTGGTTTTTCAGATCAGGTCATTGAGACTATGATTCAGGCTCGCAAGCCTGTTACCAGGAAAATTTACCATAAGATTTGGCGTAAATATCTGTATTGGTGCGATTCCAAAGGCTACTCTTGGAGTAGAGTTCGGATTCCTAGGATTTTATCTTTTCTCCAAGTGGGTTTGGAGAAGGGGTTATCGACAAGCTCCTTGAAAGGTCAAATTTCTGCCTTATCTATTTTGTTACATAAACGTCTGGCAGAGGTACTATCAATCGTTCTGTCAGGCCTTGATCAGAATCAGGCCTGTGTTCAAACCTGTTACTCCGGCCTGGAGTCTTAATCTTGTTCTTTAGGTTTTTCAGCAGGCTCCTTTTGAACCTATGCATTCCTTAGATATTAAGTTGTTATCTTGGAAGGTTTTGTTTCTTGTTTCTATTTTCTTCTGCTCGGCTTTTGAACTCTCGGCTTTCACTCAGATATGGTTGTTTTACGTACTAAATTGGGTTTTCTTCCTAAAGTAGTTTTAGATCGGAAAATCAGGAGATTGTTGTTCCTTCTTTATGTCCTAATCCTTCATCTCATAAGGAGTGTCTTCTGCACAACCTAGACGTGGTTCGTGCTCTGAAATTCTATTTACAGGCGACTAAGGATTTTCATCAGTCTTCTGCTCTGTTTGTAGTTTTCTCTGGGAAACGTAAGGGGCAGAAAGCTATGGCTACTTCTCTTTCTTTGTGGCTGAAGAGTATAATTCGCTTTGCCTATGAAACTGCTGGACAGCAGCCTCCTGAAAAGGTTACGGCTCATTCTACGAGGGCTGTTTCCTCTTCCTGGGCATTCAAAAATGAAGCTTCTGTAGAACAGATTTGCAAGGCTGCAACTTGGTCCTCTCTACATACTTTTTCAAAATTCTATATGTTTGATACTTTTGCCTCGGCTGAGGCTACCTTTGGGAGAAAGGTTCTTCAAGCAGGGGTGCCTTCTGTTTAGGTTCCCTGTCTTGTCCCTCCCTTATCATCTGTGTCCTCTAGCTTGGGTATTGATTCCCAATAGTAATTAGATGATCCGTGGACTCATTGTGTCATTAGAAAGAAAACAAAATTTATTCTTACCTGATAAATGTATTTCTTGACACAATGAGTCCACGGCCCGCCCTGTTTTTGATGACAGGATATTTTTTGTTATGTTATAAACCTCAGGCACCTCTGCACCTTGCTTCCTTTCTCTCTTTTACTTCGGTTGAATGACTGGGGTTGGATAGAAGGGAGGTGATATTTAACAGCTTTGCTGTGGTGCTCTTTGCAGCCTCCTGCTGGCCAGGAGGTGAATATCCCAATAGTAATTAGATGATTTGTGGACTCATCGTGTCAAGAAAGAAATTTATCAGGTAAGCATAAATTTCGTTTTACGCCATATTTTATGGTAAATCTTTCTAGTAACAGTCTTGTGAGCCTGAATCATGGTCTCAATGACCAACTCAGAAAAAACATGCTTAGACAGAATCAAGCATTTAATCTCCAAGCAGTCAGCTTCAGAGAAATGAGATTTGGATGAAGGAAGGGACTCTGAATCAGGAGGTCCCTCCTTAGAGGTAGTCTCCAAGGTGGTAGAGATGACATCTCCACTAGGTCTGCAAACCAGATCCTGCAAGGCCACGCAGGGGCTATTAGAATCACTGACGCCATCTCCCGTTTGATACGAGCAATGACTCGTGGAAGGAGAGCAAACGGAGGAAATGGGTATGCCAACCTGAAAACCCAAAGAACCGCCAGAGCATCTATCAGAACGGCCTGCAGATCTCTTGACCTTGAACCGTACTTTGGAAGTTTGGCGTTCTGATGGGACGCTATCAGATCTAAGTCCGACTCCCCCCATTTGAGGACTAAGCTGGAAAACGCCTCCGGATGGAGTTCCCACTCCCTGGGATGAAAAGTCTGTCTTCTCAGAAAATCCGCTTTCCAGTTGTATACTCCTGGAATGTGGATGGCAGATAGACAGCAATTGTGGGTCTCTGCCCACTGAAGAATCCGAGTAACCTCCTTCATGGCTAAGTAACTCAGAGTTCCTTTCTGGTGATTGATGTAAGCCACAGAGGTTATGTTGTCTGAGTGGAAGCTGATAAACTGGGGTGAGGACAACTGAGGTCAAGCCAATAGAGCATTGTAAATCGCCCTCAACTCCAAGATGTTGTTGGGAAGAGCAGACTCCTGAGTCCAAAGGCCCTTAGCTTTTAACAAGTTCCAGACTGCTCCCCAGCCCAGCAGACTGGCATCTGTGGTCATGATCACCCAGGAAGGTTTCTGAAAGCATGTGCCCTGAGACAGATGTTCCTGAGAAATCCACCACGGGAGAAAGTCCCTTGATGACTGATCTAACTCTATTCTCTGAGATAGATCCGCATGGTCGTCATTCCATTGTCTGAGCATGCACAACTGGAGAGCTCTCAAATGGAATTGAGCAAAAGGAATGATGTCCATAGAAGCCACCATCAGACCGATTTATCTCCATACATTGAGCCACTGAAGGATAAGCAGTAGCCTGAAGAGAGAGGCATGAGGAAATTATTTTGTTTTTCCTGACCTCTGTCAGAAAAATCTTTATCAATAGAGAATCTATTATGGTCCCTAAGAACACTACTCTTGTAGCAGGTGAAAGGGAGCTTTTTTCCAGATTCACATTTCATCCGTGGGAACGAAGTAAAGACAACAATATCTCTGTGTGAGATTTTGCTTGTTGAAAAGATGGCGCCTGAACCAATATGTCGTCCAGGTAGGGTGCCACAGCAAATCCAGGAGAACGGATCGCTGCCAAAAGAGCCCCCAGAACCTTTGAAAAAATTCTGGGAGCCGTGGCTAGACCAAATGAAAGGGCCACGAACTGGAAATGTTTGTCCAGAAAGGCAAATCTCAGGAATCTGTGATGGTCCCTGTGAATAGGAACATGAAGATACGCATCCTTTAGGTCTATGGTTGTCATGAACTGACCCTCTTGTACTAAAGGAAGAATGGAGCGTATAGTCTCCATTTTGATGGATGGAACTTTGAGAAACTTGTTTTAAACACTTCAAATCTAGAATGGGACTGAAAGTTCTCTCTTTTATGGGAACCACAAATTGGTTGGAGTAGAACCCGAGACCTGCACTGGAACTATCACTCCCAGGGAGGAAAGATGTTGTATACATTTCAAGGATGCCTCTCTCTTTATCTGGTCTGCAGATAATCTTAAGAGATTAAATCTGCCTCTGGGAGGCACAGTCTTGAATTCCAATTTGTAACCCTTGGATACTATGTCCACAGTCCAGGGATCTGGGACATTTCGCATCCAGGCTTGAGAAAATTTAGAAAGTCTGCCCCCCACCTAATCTGATTCTGGATCAGGGGCAAACCCTTCATGCTGATTTTGAATCAGCTGTGGATTTCTTTGATTGTTTCCCCTTGTTCCAAGACAGATTGGGTTTCCAAGAAGACTTGAATTGTTCCTGCTTGGAAAAAGAAGGGGAAGGCTTTCCTCTGAAGTTACGAAAGGAACGAAAATTACTCTGACGTCCTTTAGGCCTATTCTTATCTTCAGGTAGAAAAGACCCCTTTCCACCCTTAATATCGGAGATAATTTCTGCCAAACTGGGTCCAAACAAGGTTTTGCCCTTGTAAGGAGTCGCCAGAAGCTTGACTTTAGAGGAAACGTCCGCAGACAAGGATTTCAACCATAACGCCCTACGGGCTAGGACAGCGAAACTAGAAGTTATAGTTCCTAGTCTAACAACCTGTAAAATGGCATCTGGAATAAAGGAATTGGCCAACTTAAGAGCTTTAATGCTATCTTGAATTTCATCCAAGGAAGTCTCTGCTTGAAGAGAATCAGACAAGGCGTTGAACCAATAAGATGCAACACTAGTCACGGTAGCAATAAACACCGCAGGTTGCCATTGGAGACCTTGATGAACATAAACCTTTTTCAAATAAGCCTCTAGCTTCTTGTCCATCGGA